>NW_007577778.1:0-136248 GCF_000690725.1 Stegastes partitus
ATCCCAGCTGACTTAGGGCAAAGGTAGGGGACACCCTGGACAGGTCACCAGTCTATCACAGGGCTACACTTAGAGACAGACAACCAAGCACACTCACAATCACAGGGACATTCCTACGGACCATTTAGAATCACCAATTAACCTCAACATGTTTTCTGACTGTGGGAGGAAGTCAGAGAACCTGGAGAGAACTCACACTGCACAGGGAGAACATGGAAACTCCACACAGGAAGGTCCCGAGTGTCCTCACCAAGACGCGAACTGGCAACCTTCTAGCTGCGAGGGACCAGTGCTAACCACTGAGCCACCTTGCAGCGCACTCAAAACAGTTTATCAATTAATTCAATTCTCTTAGACATGCAATCACTGATTAACCTTGCATGTCTTTGGACTGTGGGAGGAAACCAGAGAACTCAGTAAAAACTTGCTCAGGAACAAGAAGAACACACAAACTCCACACAGAAAGGTGGTAAGTGCAGACAAACATACACCAAAAAGTTATGACACTTATAATGGGTTTCTTTATTCTCAGTGACAGTCAGTGACAAATTGCTTCAACATTTTACTTGTACTAAACAGTGAATCTTTCTGGCAATCAGTAATGACAGCTGCCGTTGTTTAGATTATAAAAAAATAAAAATAAATTCTTTTGGAAAACAAAAACAACATGATTACCTTAGAAATATTCAGTACTGGCACTGCACTAAACTAACAGATACTCAAAATGTGAACTGCAATAAATACCTCTGTGGCTGAAAGTCACATTAAATCTTGGAAAACAAACTTATTCAACTCAGTTTAATGTCAGCATAGCACAGAAATTTGCACAGAGGTCACTCAGCTGGCAAATTTCTTCTGACTTTGCAAAAAAAAAAGAAACGTCAAATGGACAGTTTGTCTAATGCTCCATTACTAATACAGGAAAAAAATATTAAAACAAGTGTAAATAGTGTTTTACACAGGCTAACCAATGGCATACAAATTCCTTATAATGCCCACTTATCCATTCTCAGATAGTGTTCTAATCTGACAAGTACAGAATTCCAAACCAAACAAATTATACATCAAGATTTGTAGAGCAAGTTAATTGTGTTTATGTACAGATTTGTATTTTTTTTTGCATTTTATTTTCTTTACTTTCCAAATTTGACTACAAACAATATGAAATAATGAAATGATTGTGCAACTGCTGCAACAAATACATGCAAAATGTGTTAACGTTTCATCTAACGAGCTCTGTAAGGCATATATATATATATTATCAGTATCAGAGAAGTTAAGGCCTTCGGTATGAATTACTCTACCTGAACATGTTGCTGTCATAGGTGGCTGTGATTCATATATGTGGTGTATTTTTGTTCTTGGTAGCTTGATAATAACCAATTATCTTTTTTTCTTCTATTTCCACCATCTTGAGTTATAAAAAACTGAAACATAATCACATCATGCTTTGGTTTTGTGTGGCCAGTGTTTCTAAATACCACATCAATTATTAAGCTTCTATGAAAAAGAAACCAATCAGAGCTGATGGAATAATCAAGTGAAGTAGCTCCACAGGGGTGAAGGTATAAACACAATAACACCCTCAAAGCTGCTTCAGTTTAAAAAAAAAAAAGGCCTCTTCATCATGTTCTAGACCTCTTACTCGTCACCACATTTGTCACTGACTCAGTGATTTGAAAGGGTCTAGAACGTGGTTGAAGAAACAATCAACTAATCCCAACTTTTTTGACTGTGTAAAGAAAGAGATCATTGTCTTGCTAGTTAGCAAGATACCAAATTATGATCATGAAAAAATGGCAGGTGGATGATTGATGTGTTTCATTTATAGAACCCTTAGAACTACATGTTTCTTCAGTCGTTGTGAAAACCTCTCCTAGCACCTACTGCTTTTACATATGCATGTACTATCTGTGGAGTGACTTCAAATTATGGCAGTGAGAGGAATACGTCACTTACTACTGATTGGGGCAAGTCAAACCTAAATATTTCCAAACAGATGTCAGAAAAATCTGGTGTTGAACTGAAGTGATGTAGTGAGAAAAAAGTAAAGTCTGACTAGGCTAGAGACCTCTACCTCGTGTGTTGTTGTTTTTTTCTTATATATCTGAGTGCATATGTGAGGTGTCTGAGGTTAATCTGAAGAGCTCATCAAGTGAAGCAAAAGTGCACAGACTGGCGTTAACAAATCTGTCACAGCATCCACATGGTGCTGGGTTGCAGCTTTGCATTTGATACTGAACAAACAAGTATACAGTCTGCTCTTAATGTAAAATGCGTCAAAGAAATGTGGATTCAGTGCTGCTAAAAACACTTCTTCTGTGTGAAGTTGCAGATGGTTGATCAAATCGTATATTTTCATATATTAACATAAACCATACGCTCTGTTCCGAAACTCAAATTCATGCATTAAAAATGATTAATTCCTTCTTTGCATAAAGAAAACTGTTACTGCGCTGTAAGTTAAAGATAGAGAAATGAAGTGATAATGCAAAACAAGTCAATGAAGTTTCATAGTTGTGCAAAATAGGAACATGAAAACCAAAGCAGAGGCTGCATAGACACATTCATATAAAAAAATGTTCATAATGCAGACCTGAATTTTGTTACAGCGCCCAACAACAACCCAAACTTCCCTCTCCATTCTCTTTTGCTCTTCTGAAAATTGAACTGGTTTGATTTTACAAACATACAAGCAGTGAGCTGAGAGGAAAGTGATGGTCAAGTCTGTAACAACAAGTGTATCTTTAGCATTGGTTATCTGGTGAATGCTACTTTGACTAATGCCATGCTTGTTATTGAAGTTTTACTTTTAAATAACAAGCAGTGTCAAATTTGATCAGTTGCTTATGATCCCTTGTGTATGATGGCTGAGAGCTCTGGGCACTGCAACTTGAGAAACCGTACAAGTTGACAGACAAAATGCAAGCGGATGGTTTACACACTGTAACAAACAAAACATATAAAACACAATTAAATAGACAACAACAGTAAACCACAATCAAGCAGATAAACACAAAAAGACAAACAGTGTCACACAGACAAACACAACCAAACAGACAAGGCACAATGAAACAAGTACAGTAACATACAAAACACGCTTAATATGCAAAACACAGTCTGGCAGACAAAACACAATGAAATTAAAAAAAAACACAAATAGATGTGCAAAAACAGTGAAGCTGTCATATTGTCTTTGCTTTGTTTGTGTGTTCTGAAGCTGCCATACTTGAAGCTCTCTTGGCCGAGGAAAAACGTATTCAGAATTACAATAATTAGTCATTATTTACATGACTTCACCTTCAGGCTACTTTCATTTACACTTTTGTCTAAAATGTAATCTCATGATGAAAATAGCTTTTGTAGATCAGCTTGCCCCTTTTGAAACAAACAAAAAAAAAACACACTTCAATAATTTCTTTCACTTTCAAACTACTAAACTCAAAAACTGGAAAAACAACAACAACAAAAAAATCATATTTTGACCCACATTTGTTTACATTGCAGCTGTCAATATGACATAAGGAATGCTTCTGTACATTTGCTTTTCAGTGAAAGAGGAAAGTTTTCTGCATGTAAAACACTGACGAAGGGCATTTTCGGCTATTTGCATGTACAGTAACAGCTGTTATTAATATTTTAACCATTGTGTTTTTGTTGAACTAAAAATTAGTTCCTATTTGGAGTGAAGAAGCAATAAATAATATGAAAACTGTATTTCCTTGACTTTTCCGAGTCAAAAAGTCAAAATGCTTTGTAGTATTTACATACACTATATCCTATCGCATGGGATAGACACTGGAAACAGTGTCCAAACAACCAAAAAGACACGAAGGTTGCATTTTGTTGAACAATGAAAAGCTCTGGTGAACAAGAGGCCAAAATATTCTACAAATTGTAAATGTATCAAGTAACAACTGTCGATCATCTGTACATAATCATCATGTGAATACTGCCATTTGAGAGTTTTGATGCTCCTTTGTGTACTTAAAACATGTTTCATCAATGCATTCTATTTACAATGACTGAGTACTTTTATACATACAATCATCTGTCTTATATTATACAATACTTACAAATACAGCATCGAACCATTGTGTCCTTTAACACCTCAATACAAAAAAAAAAAAAAATAAAAATAATATCATATATGTGACCAGGCATGGTTTGTGATGCTGGTTTCAAAGTATTTCCTATACAGCGCAATCATTCAAACAAAATGTCATAGCTGCAGGTAGAGGGATCTTTGAAAAGACAGTGAGTCAGCTAATATCAACAAGGAATCATCGAGAGCGTCCTTAGTTTTTTGGTTTTTCATGGAAACATGTGGCATCTGTCTGCTCTGTGAGCTGCTCTGAATTCTTTATCACAGTTACAATAAGGATGTCACGTCAAACAACAAATAGCAAGTATCCATGCCTTGTTTTCACTAAGAGTTAAATAAATCAAAGTGTATGCAGTCAAAGAATCATGCTAGTGGGTACAGTATCTCCCCGTGGCTGCGATGGCTGTCTTGTCCAGTGCGTCTTCAGTGACTAACTACAGGATGGTGCAAGGTTAACGTGCTCACCGCTGCCACTGGAGCCTCCAACACTACTGGCCCTGTGTCTAGTCTCCTGGAAAAATGTTGAAATGCCAACTCCAGGTTTGGGTAAAACTCAAAGATATCTCCAAATGTCTTCAAGTTTCCTTCTGTAGCTTCATGTAGACGGCCTGGGGTGGTGCTACTTCTTCGCCAGTTGAAAAGGATGCTGACCCTTTAAACATATGTGTGAATACAGTTCAATCATGTCAGAATACAAGCAAAAGGAATGAGGGATTAAATGGATTAAATGCTTTGCTGTCTAATGCATTTTACAAAGTTATCAGAGCTAAAATGTTATTCATGCCGTCTACACTTTGTCAGTTTCTGATTTACTTTAAGTAACAATTTCTCTCACAGTCTTTAAACGATCTTGTATATCCTGGTGGCAACACCTGCACTTTATTACATTGGGGATTTTTTATTGAATATATTTGTTTTTGCTGAGCTGACACCTGGTGACGTCTAGCAGTCGTGTGGTAAACTATGAGCAGCATTAGCAAATGCCCTAAAAATAATTCACTGTGTGCAACTGTATGAGACAGCGCCCTTTGGTGAACACAGTAATTATGAAAGAAGCAAAGGAGGAAATAGGATGACAGTTACACAGAAAGAAAAAAGTGTCCTAGACAAGTATGTATAGCAGATAGTGACTGCTGTTCCTTTCTCTGTTTGTTGTTAGACATCGATACAAGAAGCGCTTCCTTTGCCTGCCGGCCCCCCTCTCGAGTTCCTGCTCTATCATTTAAGATGAAGCAAAGGGCTTTCAGTGTGTCATATACATTTGTCTGTGTTTATGTCTTTCTTGTGTATAGGACATTGTCATGTAACTTGTGTCTGATTTACATGTGTTTAGCTTGGCTGGATTATATGTCACTGTGATATTAACTGTGACGACATGAGAGACTGTTTAACTGTCAAACTATTTTTTGGTCCTTGTGCTATAGTCTTTTAACAGCAAGTACTGTCTTTAACACAACTGTCACATTTTTTAGTCCGTGCTTTGAGTCACTTATAAATCAGAAATAGCATTCTTCAGAGACAATCAGAAAACTGATATTAGTGACCAAAATCCCTGAATAAATAGGATTAGGCACACAGAAGGTCAGGGAATGGAAACACTGTCAGAGAAAACTCAATATGTAAGCAGTTAATATGCAGTTGTGCAGTAAAAGCAAATTCCAGTAAGACCTCTTCCATCTAGACTGCTTTCTGTCAGAATATTGTTGGTTTTCTTTTTTGAAACAATAGTGTTTGATTTGTTGCTTTTAGAGGAATATAAAGAATCAAAAGGGCTGTTCCTGAGTCACTGGAAAATTCAGGGATCTACATCACAGGGGAACTGCAGCTAAACTGTAACGCATAATTAAATTGCCATCCATCCCTCCATCCATTTTCTATACACTGCTTTATCTTCTGTAGGGGGGTTGGAGCCTATCCCAGCTGACTTAGGGTGAAGGCAGGAGACACCCTGGACATATCAATGCTTTTCTTTATAGACGTTTCGTATCTCATTCAAGAGTTCATGAGACTGATGGAGGTCCAGGTATTTATTCTAATCTCAAACTTATATAATTTAAAGCTCGTAAGTGATCAGAAAATCACAGTTATAAATGACCTGAGACTCACGTGACTCAGGGTGTGAATGGTGCGAATCATTTGAGTTTCAGGCTGTTGAGTCATGTGAGCACTGGGTGACAACTAATACCTAGGACTCCCCCTGCAAGTTGGTAAGAACTGATGTTACCCCTGGAACGAAAGGGGAAATCTCTTCAAGAGCCACAAAGAAGACCAGTTGACTTCAGGATTACCATAACCTGGATGACTGAGAATCTACACAGACAAACCTGTCTACATTCAGCACATCCTTCAGGAACAGGACCTGTGCTGTCACAGTGCTTTATACTCACTTCATTGTCACTTTAGATGCAGTAATAGGCCTTTTTGCCCCACAAACATTTTAACATGTGATATGAGGCTGTGACCAAAATGAATCCTAATTAACTATATAGTGCACCGGATTCACTTTTATTATACCATGACGTGTACATTATTTTCCTCTAATAATCCACAATGCACAGTTTAACACACAAAATATAGGAAGTGTTTACATATTGCCCTATGGGGATCAATAGAGAATTAAAGCTGCAAGCAGCATTGGTCGGATCCTCGCTGTATGATTGTTGGCCTTTGCACATGCACTCGACGTGTTGAGTTTCAGGCAGATCGAAGGACAAAGGGACCAGTTACAAAGCACGTTACAGGCGTTTTAACAAAGTTCCAAGGTCCACTGTTTTGAGGAATTCAGACTTTTGCAGAGAGTTTAAATAACTCCAAAAGCAGCCAATCTCCAAAAGCAGCGAAGACGCACAAAATTGCCTTTTCTCAAAATTCAGCACTCTGCCATTTCCACACCGTCAGGTAATAAGAATTAGGTGTAGATGTAGTAATAAGAATCCTTCGGATTACAATAGGGTCCTTGCACTGTTAGTGCTCGGACCCTGATTATCATTTATTGTATGATACTTTGTGATGATTCAGACTGCCTCACAGTGTATGCAAGTTGTGGGAAACGAGCTATAACCTCCATTAGAAAACAACGAGGACCGGAACCGGAGCGCTAACTTTCAAGTCATCTAACAAAACGACATTTGCATAAACAGCTTATGCACTTCCATTGTTGGTTTTATTCTAGCAGTTTTCAGCAACTAACTCAACAAAACAAAAGAAGAAACCATTTATTTTTTCTTCTTCTTAACCTTACTACAACCCCCTGTACGTCCCAAACAACACCACTGCCCCCTTGTGGACTACATAAAATTCCCTATTGCATTGTTTTTAGCTGTATGTCCCATTCAACTCAAACATGAGCCGCTGTGTAAGTATATGAACTTAAGCTACAACACAAGTATAGATGAAAGATTACTTGTTAGACTTTTTAATCCAGGTTATGGTATTGGCAGAAACACAGATTTTATATTTTCAAACTGAAGCTGTCCTCAAATTAAACTTATTTGACGTTACTTTTTTAGTTTAAAAAAGCCTGGTAGGTTTAATTTAAACCTGACATACAGCTTATCTCTAGTGACCTTCATTTCTACAGTACACAGTAGCACGCTTAGATTATTCATTTTGCTAAAAATTTCGCCCACAGAATTGTTGATTTGACAATCATTACTAAAAAAAAAAAAAAGATCTCAAATTACCCTTGTGGCACTCTGAAGTTTCCATAAATGAGCAGGTAAAAAAAAAAACATTTTTAGAACAAACCAAAAATCCTTAGAAATGTATATTTAATTATGATTGTCACTTTGAACACAATGAACATTTTTAACATATCTAAACATAACTACGCGTGACCAATATAACAGCAAAATGAAGGCCAGCTGCTGACTACGAGATGAGTTAGTGTGAGGTACTGTGAAGCAACACGACACAATGAATATGTTATTGCTGGCAAGTATCCAACAAAAATCTCTCATGGCAACATCAAATCCAGGCAGAGCAAAAACACACACAAAGCTTTGTGAAAGAGCAGCAGCATATAATGGATCAAGCTCCACTTTGGCCAGTTGGTCCATTTCTCCAACACTGAGTCACTTGGGAGAGTTAATGAGGTTAGCTTAATGAGCTCAGCTTCTCCATAAAAAATACTTGTGGATAAAAAAGTTCTTGATTTATAAAGAAAATATCTCCATTGTCCAAGCAGGTTACAGCTTTCTTCATAAATGGATGAGACAATGTGACAGTTGCAGCAGCATGCCTTGAGGGTGAGCAGCAATATTTCCATACAACAATATTGGCTGTATACTGTTCCTCAGATTAGAAGACAGACAAAAAAAATCTACAAACACTGCACTTAATAAACACAACCTGACAGTCATTAAGCAAGAAGTGGCTGCCCATAAAATTTGGCAAAATTATTTACAATAAACTGGAATAACACAAAGCTAAAACAGAGCTGTTGTTTGTACAGTGCTGCCCGTTTGTCATCATACCCTCAGTCCAGGATGGAATTATGACTATATCCGGGATATTCCAATAAGCTGGCTTTAAGATTAGCGCATTGAAGTGTCGAGCACTGAGAAAATTGTGTCTGTGTGATGAAAACGGGGGTTTATAAAGACAAAATGGGAAGGTTTTCACAAGACCAAAGGGACAGGTTCTTTGAAGATCAAGAAATGTTTATTCAATCGAAGCGGTATGCTTCAGTGAAGCTTCACCTCTGTTGGTATGAAAAGCCACCCCATCAATAAAAGCTATTTCCTTTAATCAGAGGACCAACTTATCATGATTAACTAGCTGAGCAGTTCAGTTATGAGTGATGACATGCTCTGCAACAATATAATTCTCTTTGGTGTGCCCTGATTGATGTCGGACAGCGTGTGAATAACTCAGTGATCAGGTGAGCAGGTAATTGACAAACAAACAAAGACGTTGCCTTCCACGACTGACTGGGGTGTGATAATCTGCCATGCCTCAGCCCGTGACGTGTAATGGCCATGACTTTAAACAGGCAAAAGTTATTCCTGGAAACAATTTCGGGGAATTTCGTTATGACAAAACCCGGGATTATGACATTCTTCTATCACCATAAATGGACTGTTTTACTATAGACTGGAAATATATCGGATGTGAGTCGGGACTTCGATATTATATGGTTATAAAGATATTTTATAAAGCAGTATGACATTAAGTGGGCAGCACTGTACAATTAAACATTTAGTTTTCAGGATTTTCCACGCCTGAACTTTAAAGCTTGAAATGGTTAAGAGGTCTTGGTTGACACCCTCCTTCATGGCACTCGTGTTAATAGCAAACTGTAATCATCTGGAATACGTGATTCCCGTGAACAAGAAAATAATAGACCTCAGAGACGAGATTTAAGGCTGTCTCCTAATGATTAGCTAGCACATCTCTTTGCATGGTGTACAACAACACTGGCGACAACACTGTCTCCCCAAAGTTATGCTCCTATTTAACTGAACTGTAATCTCATTTACATCTTTAAAGAAACATATCTTCTCCCAGAAAAATTACACTGTCATATAGCAGGAAAGGCTTCCAGTTTAAAGGAGCCACACAGTCTGTAGAACTTTCACCCAACTTTCAAAATGACTCCAATGATGATTTTAGTAATGACTTTCAAAACATGTTTGAAGCTTCTCCTCCATTTTTTGGGTTACCATGGTGATGGGTCCTGCCCATGTACTGTACATATGATTGGTTGGCTGACACGGAGCAAAATAAATGGCAAAGATACTTTGAATTAAAGCATTTTTTGTGATAGGCACCAAACACATGTAATCCAAGAGAAAATATGTTTCCCTTAAAATGTGATTAAAAATGCAGCTGAGTTATTTTGAAAAATAAAGAAGTATGTAACCTCAGCTAGTCCCCTTCCCTAAATCAGCTAGAGTTCTTATTGCAAAAAACCAGGGCATCATCCCTCAGTGGCTTCTCATCTATCTATCAGCATCGCCTGCTGTGTTGGTCACCATGCCTCAAAAATCTGGAGGCCCTACTGTACAGAACTAAATTATGAAACTGTAGTACTCATACAGTCACTGATATATCTGTAATAACTCTCTGCAGATACATGGGCCTGACCATAGAATGGTTCGCCAATTATTTTAATTTAGGATTGCAAAGAACCTGGAACATGTGTATGTATGTATGTAATATGCATGTGTAACCTAAAAACATAGAAATATAAATGTTTATACTTTTCCCTTTACCTCTTATTCTGATTGACAGGATTCTTACCAAACGATGTATCAGTCTGGTCATCATTATGAAGATAACTTGTTCTGGACCAATGTGGATGGATCACCATTGTCATGAGTAGGAAAAAAAAAATAAAAATCTTCTACTCTTGCGACAGCCCCAAATCTGATCTATTAAGTCTGCGTGTACTTCAATACAATATGAGCACAAGACCAAAAACTCAAAGTGCTGACTTTAAACAGCTTTATGTCCCTGTACGAACATTTAGTCAATTTGAAACTAGTGTAAATGCAGTGCTTGTCATATATTTTTTTTTTTTTAGTTTTTAACACTTTATTAAGACTTTCCAAATTCTAACACATAATCTTTCCAGCCCCACAACTCAGTGCAGCATGGTCTATTAAAACAGAACAAAACAGCATAATGCAATAAGTTAATTAGCATTATCCACTTCACATTATGCACAAATATCATGCATATGTAGCCACATTATAATTTTTACTTGACCAATCATATTAAAATGATGCATAGATATAAAAATCCATTACATAAACCATACATATTAAAATAAACAATCTGTACAAAAATTGATTTTTAGGATTTTTAAATTTCTTCCGTGTAGAACAGAATAGGAAAAGTAAAAAAATAAATATCCTATGTACAATCACACAAGCCATTCCAAAGTTATCGTCACTGCAAGGAGAAAGCAAAAGGCAAAATACCAAATGTTAGTTCAAACAAGGGTCATGGCCAAGTTAGCATACAATATGTGAGCTGTTAACGTGATAAAAAACAACACAGCACAGTGTCGGACTTACTTTGTTCCAACATCCTGGTACAGGTAAGCCATCATCCCCCTAGAAAAAGAAAAACAAGATTTGGATAAAAACATACTGTATGCTGCATTAACAACATCATATAATGTTAGGCAACAGTGCATTTAAAAATAGGTTCAAATTCAAATCACTTTATTTATTCAAAAAAGGTTACACTTAGATCGTCAAGCCAACTCAACAAATAAAGATATAAATAACAAACCTGAGCTGACATAAGTATTCTTCCACCCAAGGCTCAGGGAGTATAAGTCATGTTCTGTTTCTGCATATACATAGTATGTCTGTGCCCAAATTAGAACTTCAAAAGTCAAGAAACATTTTAATTATGTGTATATAGTTATGTGCTAGCGGTTCCATCTTTTTACAATTTATACATACTTCTGGGTTGTAGAATTACTCAGGATTACTATGAAATGGGGAAGTTATCGATTGAACAATCATATAGACATTACTGCAGGTTTGGTTGATGAAATTAACAATGTGTATAATGCTGTGCTGATGGATTGAACTACACTTTTAAGGAATCAATCATGTCCTCACTTTAAGAATTGGGGTCTGGTTGGGATGAAATTTGTAACTATGACACAATGGTGTTTTGTTCCCAATAGAAACACCAAAGACTTAAATTGGCTACAGTTCTAATTTGAGCAACTGACCAGCACCTTCATCATACCAACAGTTACATAGAGTGTAATATTTACAGCTTTTGCCACAGCAAACAGATAGAATTAAGCTTTGATTTGACACATTCTCAAGTTATCCAGAAGAGTTCCATGTTTCTGTTGAGGAACATGAAGGATTTCTTCAGACTCCAGCAAAACACCAGAACCAGAGGGTCCCACAACCTCACAAGTCTGTCCTTTATTTTAAAGTATGAATTTATCATAGTGCATATACAACCAATGAACAAATGAGACCTTAACCAAGAGAATTAGAAGTATTCAGTTACTAAGTTGGTGAGAAATTACTTTATGGCATTATAGTGGCTCTTTCTGGCACTTCATACATTTGCACTGTTCTTCAACTTAATGTTTACAGTTTGTGAGAAAGAAGAAAGAATCCAGACCAACAGGAAAATCACATTTATAACACTTGTCCTTGTCACTAAAGATAAATTGTGTTTAAAAGACAATAATACCAATAACATAGAGACAGTTTTGTGAAACACAGACTACCAATGTTCTCCAACACGATCTTATTTTTTATTATTTTTTAAGTAAGTTTTCTTTTTTATTATTTTACACTTGAATTGGCAAAGACATGTTAGATGTGTAAAAATTCTAAGCCGTATCCTTACCTGTGAAGATGGAATAACCATATCTATCCACCTAGAATCCATCAGCTTTGCAAATCCAATCTACAAGTCTCATACTGACACTGTGCTATGGATTTGGAGACATCTAAGAATTGACTGTGTGTGACAAGATGCCAAAAAAGAAGACACTTCTGTCCCCAGATATTTACACAACCTGTGAACAACTGTTTAAACTAGCTTTGTGTGTGTCCTCGCTCTCATTGTGATGACACATCTGGTTGACCAATCATAATCCAGTGCAGTGCCAGCATCCTCTAATAGTGTCTGGACTTGTTTTTTTTAAGGTAACATTCTAAGCAGTAACAATTTAAGGTGAAATGCAAAATTGGCAAGCTGACTTTATGAGGCTAAAAGTATATACAGAAAATGTAAAAAACGGAAAAAACAAAAAACAACAAAGGACAGTAATGAGCATGTGCAACAATAAATTTCCCCATGCTAATACCAGGACTCTGGCTTACTTTGATTTAAAAAATCCATCTAGCTCCTACTGCTCTTCACTACCTGTGGTATTTTGTTGCCTTGAAGATGAAAAAAAAGATGGTGCTCCATGCAAGAGATGGTGTAGGAAACAAGGGATCATGAAGAAAGGATCTACAACTGCTGAACATAACAATTTCAGTGCTTTAAATGTAAGATTAATGTTGTTATGCAATTAATAACGTTAGTAACAATCATGTATCAGCATGTGAATTAAACATAAAAGTTTTAATTAGTGATGGAAAGACTGAGTTAAATGAGCATTTGTTTGCAGAGGAAAAGGCGTGTACATGTTAATTCAATAGAGGTTTGGTGTAACGGCTCAGCCTAAGAACTTGTGAGTCAATTGCAATAGGTAGACTTCCATGCAACCATACATGTTGTTGTGCAACATATTAGTGCCTACAGTGAGGGGTGTGGTTAGAGATAGCTAAAGGCATGCTGGGAAAAATAAAGGGAAAGAAAGAGCACCATACCACAGGGCAAGGGGCATCCAGCCCGTCCAGGCCTGGCAAGCCCGGTTCACCTTTCTCCCCTTTAAAGCCTCGGAAACCCTGTTTGTGAAATCAGCCATTTAAAAACCAATTTTGCAGCTCATGTGCAGTGGAAGAGCGTTTCTCCACTGCTTGACGACAGGAGGATCTCCACTTCTGTCCACCTGGTGACCGATTGCAGGTTTCCTAAACATGCAGGCAACCTGGGACTGACAGGAACTGGACTGACTGAGATGAGGCTCACCAATGTTGAAGTTAATTACCTATGAGAGTGAGTTTGACTTAGAGTTCTGATACCAATCTGAAACTGTGGAATCCCAGCAAAGGTTTAGACCTTTGTGGTTCAGGTTGGTCAATTTATCCATTGGCAATGCAATGCAAATGTAGTCAGAAATGTTCCAAGATTAATCCTGCAAATGAGGTGGATGGATGGGCGACCTGGTTAGCCTGCTGTTCACAGAGAAATGGCTGAATAAAGTCATTTTTTGGTTTGGATATTTTCAAATGTAACCTTTTTACTCTCTGCTTGTAAAAATTGTTCAGTTAATTTGTTGGCAATGCTCAGTGCACAATGAGTAGAAGTAATAACTAGATAATAGACTAGTAAGTTTGTCTGTTTGTCCCCTATGCTTTAGCATGAAGGACACAGATACAGATGCTCAGAAGGGAAGCTGAAAACTAAACCAAACTGGTATCTGTTGATGCTCATACACAGTGGCTGTCTGGTTCCTGTCGGTCTCATCCCTGGGAAAAAGAGGATCCTCAGGCAGAGTTGTGGTCTGTGATCCATCTGCATTTTTCACCTGATGAATCTTTTTTATGGGTCAAAACAATGAATTTAGGATTTCATCAACTAAATCACACATCTTAGCCAAATCTCTAACACGCTGCAGTGGAAAACTTGACCAAACTCTCCCTGAGGTTGATTAAGACCACTAAACACCAGAGGCAAAAGGAAGCTGACTACTGAATACAGATCCTCAGAGAGACTGAAGCTCTGTGGGATTGTGTTGTATTCTAAAACAGCGCTCCTTCCCTTTGCCTCATGGGTACACATGGAGCTACTGACATACCAACGGACAGGGGGCATCTAATCCAGGTGCTCCTTGGTCTCCCTTATCCCCTTTGGCCCCCCTGTTGCCTTTCTTGCCCCTCTCTCCCTGCAAACAACAGCGTATTAAAAAAAAGACAAACTTTAATCCTCCTCAGTAAGCCACACAAGAAGCAAATGCTTGCTTTTTGTAAGATTTCATCTGTCAGGTGTTTTTACATATTGGTAATTTAGATCTGAAAAATAAGTTATTTAAATTGACAAATTTGTTCAGTGTGCCCTTTGCTATTTTTCAAGACAATGTCATTTTGCAATGCAGTTTTAGGGAAGGTAAGTAGAGGGAGGGAGGAAGCATGACAACGCAAATGGTGAGCAGGGTTCAGTCTAAGGACTATGCGAACGAGTGTAAACGCAATCTCTGAAAGACTTGAGGCTTGTTAAATGTACACTGTTTCTGTCATTTAATCAGAGAAAACAATACTGATGAAAACATGGCAACTAAAAATAAAAGAGTACATAATAACTTACTTACTTAAAAATATTGAAGAAGATACATAAGTTGATGACTGTGTTGGATTTTTACATGAGCGATTGTGGTTTTCATTTCTTGTTTGATCGCAAAAGTCAGTGTTTCAGCGTTGGTTTCCTTCATCATGTCCTTACCCTTATGTTCAGCATAACTCTTGAAACTATAGACAAGAACATCCCCAAACCACACCGCCAAGGCACTGACAAACTGCTTTGAGAGAACTAATTGCTATTTTTAAAGGCAATAAAAATGACTTAATTTGTCACAAAACACACACAGCCTTTCTACTTTTCAGTCTTTTTACAGGTGTTGGGGAGTATTACATATGTAAAGGCGGTACATAAACTTTACTTGTTTAACTGTACACTAAATTTTATAATTCATCCCTACATCCACCCAACCGGTTGAGGCAGATGGCCGTCCCTCCCTGAGCCTGGTTCTGTCGGAGGTTTTTTTTCCCCTGCTGGGGTTTTCGGTTCCTTCCCACTGTTGTGGACTGCTTGCGGACTGCTGAAGCTTATAGGGAATCCAAATGTTTTGGATTGTTGGGTGTTTCTGTCTCTGCCTTTGTTAAGCGCTATGAGATGACTTATTGTAAATATGCGCTATACAAATAAAATTGAATTAAATTGAATTGAATTGAATTGTGTGTCCAGAAAGAGTTTTGCCAAATTGGAAAAATGTTGCAGTGTTAGATTACCAGACCTCTTTGTCCACTGTTCCTCTGCACTGCAGGCTACATTAGCCACCATGAGCTTGACACAACACAATGTCTCACTGAGCTGCAGTGCTAAAGTTGCATTGTGGGTAATGTAGGTGCCAGGTTTTGACAAGGAAGAAAAATGTGTGAAACAAGACAGACGGTATCTCTGTTTGTGCTGAACCAAGGAATGGAATGCTACTGTCTTAAATTTGGATTCTTGGTAACACTTTTTTTTCCTACTGAATGCAGATTACAGGCTGAAATTGGACTATAACAGAACACCTGCTTACCAAGGCCAAAGTCAGTAAGGGCCCAGGTAAAGAAAACACAACATTACGCACAGGGAATAAAGAATGATAAGAAGAATAAGCAGCTGTCCGACTGCAAGGTTCTCCCAGTGCTGTCTAAGCATCATCTGCAAATTGGAATCTCAGACTTTAGACTTTTCTCAGGTTTAAGGCTTTACATAGCTCAAATGCTTCTGGCCCAAATGCACAACCCAGCTGTGAGTGTTGGTAGTAGCAGAAGCTCACATTCAGAGGTGAGATAACTGCATGCAGGAGGGCCAGTGTTATACGTTCTGCATTATGAGTATGTGATGGTCTGCGTGGCTTAAAGTTCATCATCACACCGACTCTGTGAGAGTATACGTGGACACCTACCCGGACCTACACCTACCTATGGCCGGCAGTCGTGTGCATGAGAACAACATGTATGTGAATGAGCCTTCAAGCGAACTCCTGTGGACTAGAAGAGTAGTATAATAACAACAGCTACGCGCCTGTAACTTTCTACAGCTGTTTGTGTGCACGATAATAATAACAAAGGTTTAACGCCAGTGTTAAGGCCAATTCCAGCTTTGACATATATTTCGCCATCAACCCATGTCCGTGAGGGTCCATGAGAATCTATCTGCGGATGCCTGTGTGCATCAAAGAATTTACAGCCATGCAGACTGCAAATGCTGCAACAAGACAGCTGGTGCTTAAAACAAATGATTGTTTTGAGAAGAGACTGCACTAAAAGACTCTCTGTCATCTACAACTTTATGGTACATCATTTACAGAGTTGTAACTGAAGAAGTCGCTGCTGGACGTTGTAGAGGATTTGATCTGCTTAGCATCGACTTAGCCCAAACAAAGTAGGAAGTCTCAAATTCTCCAGAAATCATGTGCTGTGACCACCCACTGTGTTTGGCACACCTTGGGGATAATCAGATTGACAAGGTGCTGGCAGACTGATGCTACTACTGTAGTATGAATAGAACTCTGTGCGCGTTTATCTCTGCTGTCAAAGCGCACATCGTTCTGTGTGCATGAATGCATAAATAGGCCCTAATGCCTCGTTTCCACATAGTTTCGCGTCATGTTCATAAATCTATATATTATTGTACCTTGGTGTTTCACATAATTGATAATGGATGGATGGAAACTTTACTGCAGCCATATGAGAGAGGCTAATCGGAGGTTATTAGTTTCACTGTCCAGTTTTATGGAATATGTGCATGGAGCATAACTGCCACTACACTGACATAAAGTAAGGAAGGAGGTTATGCTGCCACATGTGGAGCCAGTTTCATGAAATATTTTAATAAAAAATGTGTGAAGTACTACAGAGTGTGTGTTCTTTGTTTGTTATACAACTAGCACGTGTTGAGCTAGATAAAGGAGTTCTGGTTGATTCGCATATGAACACTAAGCAAAGTGAGAACAAGGTGTTATACTGTTATAATTTACATCATGAGGTTCGTCAGACTAAATGCTCCATGGAGTCCTGCCTATCTAACAAGTAGAAGTGACTTTAAATCATTAGCTCACAGACATGCAAAATCACTGCCATGTAAATACATACATTTTGACAGTGACGATAGAGCACTGCTTTTCAATTTGGAGTACAGGTTAGGGACACAGGGGTTGGGAGGACTTAATGGAGGCTTGCAAGGAAGAGGTACTGTTAAATAGGAGGAGTAGTACAGAGGAGGTGTCAGAGGAGAATCCAGGACTACATTAGAGTGCAGGAGGAGGAGGAGGAGGAGCAGGAGGCCAAGGTTTTGTGAGAGGGAGAGAGGGCAACCCCGGCAATAAAAAGAGCCACAGGCCACAGAGCAAGGTGGAGGGAAGGAAAAGGGGATAGGAAGACCTGCGGAAACAAAGGAAGACAGGATAAAGAGTAAAAACACCAACACTATCTCACAGCTTCAACACTTTCAACTGGACAGTCATACCCAGGTCAATCAGAAGTGTGTTCTTCTGTTCTCTTTTACTTGTACAGGCCAGTTGAATGTGCTGAGAAAGCTTATGAAATGGGAAGACTTAAAAGATGGGAGTGGATATATTAAAAGAGACACAGGTTAATGGGAAGGAAACATTCTCTTAGGGGAAGGGCATGTGGACATTTCAAACAGGTTCTCTGATTCACTACATCCTGGAAATAAGAAACAGTTTTTACACAGTATAATTTTGCTAGGGCTATTGTTTTATTGATTTATTTATTTTTAAATATAATGCCAGTTAGGGAGTAGCTCAGTATTTTGGGATATATATATGTGAATCTGGATGTGATTAGCATAGCTTAGCATGAAGACTGTAAGTAATATCGATTGTAGCAGTTTTAACACAATCTCTCAATTTCAAGTCTAATCTGATGTCAGATAAACAACACAAGAATTATTTGAGGCTTTCACCAAGGTCATTTTTCATCAACATGTTTTATTCCTTTGATTAAAAAACATGTCTAGTGTATGATCAAATATAATTTCACCTCTTAAAGTTTATTCTAAATTGCATCAGTGACCAAAGGGTTCAAAACACAGCCACTGCAAAACAAATAATTTGCCTCAAAAGCCAAGACATTTTGATGGGAATTATTCAGAATCATTCCAAAAAAAATAATCTAAGCAAACTATCTGACTCATCTGGCTTTCTATTCATGCAGAATATCAAAGAGAGCATCCAATTTATTCACATTCAGCTCTTTAATTCACATCTCCTCCTTGAGACTGTCTTTGAAGTTGTCACAATTCTGCTCAGGTGATCTATTATGGCCCCACAAGGCACTTGCAACAATAATGGCAGATGTTTAATAATGATCTGGATGCAAATATCAAGCTGTAATAGGCCTCAGATACAGTGTATAGTTTAGCTGCCGAATTGGGTGAGTAAATATGCAGACATGACCTGGTCTGTGTGTATTCAACAGACTAAATTCAATGTGTGCTTATTAGTTACTTGTCCTTATAACAGACAATACACTAAAGATGGTTTCTTACCCGATTTCCCTTGAATCCTTGTGGTCCTACTAAACCCTGTAGAAAGAAATGAGAAAACAAATTAGTAGCATATTTGCTGTCTGGTGCCGTGTACAGATTGACATTGGCACCCTGTGTCATTTCAGTCAGGGAGAAAAATGCAAATTTGTAAAAAAAAAAAAAAAGTGACACAAGGTACAGTTCAGTCACAGTAATATTGCAATATAATAGTAATATGACAGACAACATATGACAGACCTTTAAAAGAACACGGATATATTATCTGAGTAGGCCAACCAAAACATCTATGAATGTAAACTACATTCAAGGTCATACAAAAGTGCCGCCTTTATTCGCTGTGTTTCTAGTAAAGCTCCAGGCTGTGTTGTCAGAGGGAGGCGTTGCAGGTTAGGTTACACATAAATAGAGTAGAAGAAGCTGTAAATGAGACCAGTTGTTTACCAGCCACTAAAGAAGAAGAAACAAACACATCTTTGGTCATATATAAGAGATAAATGAAGAGAGGCCTTCAGAAAGTGTTTTTTTATTACACGTTGTAATGATTCTTTCAGCTGGTATTAACCATGTTTTATGCTACCCCACCTCTGGCTCCACCTAGTGGCTGTTTTTGCTCCCTTTTTCTCCTCCATCCTCCTTCTATCCTTTTCCCCTATAGGTGGGCGTGCATGGGCAGGAGTGTGCGGTACGACAGGTGCAATGTATCAACTGATTACCTGAATGTCCTCACCTGTGGCAGGGCGTGGTTTTCAATCACCTATGCACGCCATAAAAGCTGACTTCAAACCACGACATGACGTTGGACAGTAAACAACCAAGCAGTGAGTTACTTCTGACTCCAATCTGCTCCGTTACCTGTGTTAATTCCTGTTTCCTCTGCTTCAGCTGGACCCACTCTGCTGCTTCTGCAAATCTGGTCTGTTGCTCCTTTCATCTCCTGTCATTCTTCTGCTCTTTGCCTGGATAGTCTACGGTCCACCCCACTTGGTCATTGCATCTGTTGTACCGCCACACCTGCCACGTTGCCCACCAATTCCCCATCTCTGGTTTTTCCCTCTCAGTAAGCCCCAGTCTTCTGTTGATTCATGTTCCATAATTATTCTTTGTAGTACTGCCTAGATTGGTTTTGTTTATAGCTTATTCCTGTTTAGCTTCTTCCCGTCTTGGTTGTACCAAACCCGTGTTGCTAAATTCCTCCATCGAGGTTTGTGTAGCTCAGTATTGAGCCGTTAGTTTTCCTCAACTTGAACCTAGTTCCTGTTTTTGTTCGTATGCCCCTTGACCTGTTTAGTACTTCCAGCTCAATTGTAAATATTGTTTATATTGTAAATAAATATACTTATTCTGGTTTTATGCCTGTTTCTGCCACGTCTTTGTCCACATCTGAGTCTCTGAGTCTGTTCCGTCACATAGAAAAGTGTATAAAGTCCAAAACCTATGTTCACCCTATCAATGTAAGTTGTTAATGTTCTAATAACAGACAAGATAAAATATAATTTAAACAGCTCTGCCTGTGCTGTTGCGCATACATGTGAAATTGCCTTTGTATTGGTCACAGAAATTTAAATGATGATGGTTTTATGTGGCTCTGGGTAAAAAGGTGAATAAGTAACTTTCCAAAATGGCAGAAAGTCTCTGTTAACCACCTCGAATGAGTTAACATTTTGAGTGACAACATAGTATATATAGATTTATTGTACATTTATGAAGGTAATTTGTTTTTGTCAAGGAACACAATGGTTTCAGCCTTTCATCTTGTGACTTTTTTTAGAGGTCTGGTTTAATGTTTCCTAAAATTCTAAACATGTAGCTTTCAGTGTTTTAAAATAAACTGATTAAGATGTAAAAAAAAAAAGTATTTAGGACTTACAGGGATGCCTTGCGGCCCAATTGGTCCTGGTAATCCTGCATCTCCCTTTTCACCCTGTAGCGATAAGAGCAAATTCACTTGTACCTTTTCTTTTTCTTACAATTAAAAACAGAGAAAGGCAACAACAACAAAACTCACTCTCTCTCCCTTTGGTCCGGCTGGCCCTGACACACCGACTGGTCCTATTAGACCCTTTAAAACAGAAAAGAGAGAATAAATATGGGCAACTAAAAACAGTACAATAGTAGAGAAATTCTAATCATTAAATTCCTCAAATCAGTAAATCAACAAGCTCTGTGATGGGCTTGAGCAGGTGTCATAAGCTCGTCTTGGACCAGTAATACCAAATTTTTCCACTAATCTGGAGTGACAAAATACTCCTGCAATGTAGTTTTCTGCAGACACATGTAGCACTAACAGGCCGAGCTTGTTGAACTACTGTCCAAACTGTTAAAAAAAAGAGAGAAAATGAATAAAATGTCAACAGTTGCTGTTCTTTGTCTGAGCAGTCAGGATTGAAGAAGACCGTGTATCTCAGGCATATCCAGTATGTAAAGAGCTGTACAGAATACAGCCGTCCAGGTGTACTGTATTACATGTCAACATGCAGCATGAGCATCTCCGCATACTACTTCAGGACAGGTCGTAGCAATGGCAGCTTCGCAGCTTGCTGCTGGTACAGGATCAGGAGGCAGGAAACTGTTAAGGCAGGATTGAGCACTGATGATTTATGCAGTAATGCCAACCAGTATCAAAAAGTGATCAATCTATCTCAAATCATCAGGCTTCTGCTTGACCATCTCTGATTTGCTCAAATTTTTAAATTATAAACTGCTATATTTAAAATGGTACCTGAGAGACTTTACATATATTGAAAAGAGGGGTGATGGGACACACATACAGTATACATATATATATATATAGTCATAGAAAAATTATTAGACCACCTTGTTTCCTTCAATTTCTTGTTCATTTTAATGCCTGGTACAACTAAAGGTATATTTGTTTGGACAGATGATGGACAATAATGATAACATCAAAAATAGCTCTTAAGAGTTTCATTTAAGAGCTGATATCTAGACATTTTCCATGGTTGTCCTGATAACAACTAAACTCATTTAAGTTCTTACATCAATAGCTATGTAGCATTCTACTGCCAAAAACAGTGCTTTTAGTCTGTTTTAGTCGCATGATACACACAGGAGTTAGTACTTGATTGCACAACCATTGTTTTTGATGACTCCAGCCATGTGTCTTGGCATGCTCTCCACCAGGTTCTGACATTGTTCTGCTGTCACAGCAGCCCATTCCTGTTGCAAATTCAAACCAATTTGCTTTGTCTTTGGGCTTGGGGTTCTCCATTTTGCGTTTGATGATTTTCCACAGCTTTTCAACTGGATTTAGATCTGGTGATTGAGCAGGCCAAGGCATGGTTGGAATGTTCTGGTTCTCCATCCAGGTTTTAGCTGACCTTGCCATGTGGCAAGGGGCATTGTCTATCCATCCATTATCTATATACCGCTTAATCCTCAAGAGCGTCCCGGGGGGCTGGAGTTTATTCCAGTTGACTCAGGTTGAAGGCAGGGGACACCCTGGACAGGTCACCAGTCTATCACAGGGCTACACTTAGAGACAGACAACCAAGCACACTCACATTCACACCTATGGACAATTGAGAATCACCAATTAACCTCAACATGTTTTTGGACTGTGGGCAGAAGCTGGAGAACCCGGAGAGAACCCACGCTGCACGGAGAGAACATGCAAACTCCACGCAGAGAGATCCTGGGTGTCCTCACTGGGATGCGAACCGGGGACCTTCTCGCTGTGAGGTGCTAACCACCAAGCCACCTTGCAGGCTTGCCAAATCATCAACAGTCCAATCCTTGTGTTCCCCAGCAAAGAGTAACCGGACTTTCCTCTGCCTTTGGTTGATGAAGGACTTCTTCTGTGCCCTGTGTGACTTCAGATCAGCTTCAAGAAGTCAGTTTCGACTGTCCTTGCCAAATAAGTCACATTTCTCCACAGTGCCCACTCATTTTTAAGGTCCCTGGAGGTCTGATGACGATTCCTGACACAGGAACGGATGAGTGCGCAGTCATGTCGTGGGATAGAAAGACGTTTCCTGCAGCGACCAGCTAGCAATGTGGTAGTACCATGTTGGGCTTGTTTTTTCTTGGTGTAATGAACGGCTGTCTTGGAGATCTTCAGTTTTTTCACTACCTGTCTCTCATTCATGTCAATTTCCAGCAGTGCCAAGATGGCTGCCTTTGTGGCTTCACATAATTCTTTTGTTTTTGGCATTATGTGAGAGCTGACAACTTCTGAGTTGTGCTACAGCTTGAATGTAAGCAGGAAACCACTCTAGGCCTTTGCATGTGCAGTGCTGCTTGTGACATGAAATGGCCTCTTATATACCCTACAATACAATAATACAATTAAGCTTAAACATGTCAAATAGGACATAAAGTATTATGTAATCATCTGCATTTTATGTCGTGTTCATTGTATTCTTCAGGTAGTATACCTTTAGTTGTACCAGGCATTAAAATGAACAAGAAATGAAAGAAAATAAGGGTGGTCTAATACTTTTTTCCATGATTGTATATTGTCATTCAAGCATAGCCTCAAATGTCAATGAGCTAAAAACACACACACACATATATGTCACAGTCCAAATTAAAATTAGACTGGACTTTAATTTAGACTGTGATAGGTATATGTATATATATTTATACTGACCCTTTTTCAGCAGGTTTTTAGCTCATTGATATTTGAAGCTACGCCTGAATCACAACATCTCAGGAACTGTTCAAGATAGAAGCCTGAAAATGACAGTTATTTCTCACTAAGCCATTGATTCAGAATCTGCAGTATTGGACAAGCATCAACTGTTGTGCCACAAAAACAAAAGTATTCTTAGGTAGCCTAACACGAGTAGGTAATAACTCTGGAGTTTCAAAATGATTCTCCAGGCATAACTAGAAAAAAATAACTTTTTAATATGGGCAGATATTTAATTGCGTGACCCCACTTACCACTCTACATTGTTTTTTAGTTATATTTGGGGAATCATTTAGAAGTCCAGAATTCTGTTCTACTTGGATTAGACTATCTAGCAATGTTTGAGTTAATCTGGTACAACTAGTCATACCTGCATTAATCAGTAATGAAAGTAAACAAAAATAACTGGACTTGAATGATTGGCATGATGACAAACAGTGAAAATGTCATGTTTTTATCTTTAACAGTTCTTCAGATCTTGCCTCAAATTTCAGTGTGCCATCAAACCTGCTGAAAGTAGGTCAATGAGCAATTAAGAAATTATAACCTGAAATCTTGACAAGCTAAAACTTTACAAAAAAGCTTTAGATATCTATATTTTATGCTATAACGATATACTCAAGCGTCAAAGCTGATCGAGCAGAAATTGTGATGATTTGAGATGGAATAACCCAAAGACTGAATTCAAAATGACTTGGCAACATTATATTTCAAGGGTAGTTGTAGTTTAGGTAGTTATAGTATAGGTAGTGGTGGAAGATACTAAATAGATTTCAGAAAAACCTGAAATACAGTTAGCCTGAAGTAATAGGAAACTGTACACAACTAGATTAATACAACCACAGATTCAGAGAAACCACAATTTCTTCATGATTTGTCCTGGCAAATATCAAGTTATTCTAATGTTTCTTATACCAATAAAGCACTTATGGCATCATGTGGAGATGACAAATTACAATTCTGTGGTGCTCAAACTGTAAACTCTTAAATAAAAGCAATTGTGCGAAACAAAACAAACAGTCATGTCATAGTCACTGCTAAAAAAATGTATTAAATGAATCCAATGTCTTCTGCTTCGCTTTTTTTTTTCTTTTTCTTTTTAAATTCTCTTCTTATCAATAATTTACATTAAAAGCCGCTGCATTTTGTGGATCCACTGTCTAATTGATGTGAAACATCTTTGAAATGTGGCTATAAAATGTAAAAGCGACATCATCCTTAAGCTATTAAGAAAGCAAGTAGAGGTGTTGGACATACAAACCTGGGGAAATAAAGAAAATGAGGACAGGATTCTACTAAGATACGTAGTGACTTAGTGAGTGGGACATTACAGACAGCTGGAAAACAGTCTTGTGAGTAATCTGTGTTGGAAAACCCATATGAATGATGAACCATTTTTCAAAAAACTGTAATAACTGATATCAGTCAGGTTTAAACAGACGGTCTAATTTTAATGTGTTTCTTCTTTAGGTGCTATGGAATAGTAATTGTTAAAGGGGGTTGGGGTCCTTACATATGTAGGCATATGCCACACATATAATTTAAAGAGTTGCCATATTTGATATGAAGGTAGAAGCTCAATGCCATTGTATCCTCAGAACCCAATCCTGAACAGTCCTGTCCTTGATAGGACTTCTTAAAGAAGGAAAACATACATAGGACAAGCATGTGAAGCAAAAAAGCAAGCATACATGACAAGCAGACATGGTAGACATCAAGCAAGCAGTAGCAGGAGGTGGTGGAGGAGGAAGAAGAGGAGGAGAAAGAGGAGGAATAGGGTGAGGGGACCAGAACGGGACTTGCGCCACTCACCACTGGACCCGGTCTGCCGTCTAACCCATGAGCCCCCTGTATAGCGTTGTACAAAGTTAGAGAGCAGAGATGATGGGGGAGATGGTGGGAGGAAGATGGGGTAGGGGGTTGGGATAGGGATGTGGTGGTGGGGTGGGGGTGGGTGAAGCTGTGACTCAAGTGACTTCAACAACACATTCAGGTGATGACAAATGAAGGGTGATGGAAGTGGTGGAGGTGGAGGTAAAGTGAGTGACATCAAGTCTACAGCCATGTTGTTGTTCACAGTACTATCATACATTAGGGCTGCGTTCTAAACCACATACTTTATCTTTTTACTTCAATACAACTGCATTACAAAGTATGTATTGTTATATGCAGCCTGCATACAATCAGGTCACACTACTAGGATTGCTAACTGTTAGAAAAAAACTTGGATTATCACTAGACTTATCCTGTGACTAAGAATTTGGCATCTGATGTTTTTTATGAAGCTTCTCATCTCATGATCTTTATCCGTTAAACCAAGCCGACCCTATGCACTGATGGTAATTGTGAGATGTGACCAAAAGCAATACAGAAATCACATGCAAATACAGAAACACTGCAAGTTATATGAAACAAATTAACAACACAATACAGTGTTCCTGGGCACACTAAAAAAACGACAGACTTACTAGTAATTACTAAAACATTTGGTGTAAAACATTATGATATCAGGTTAGTGCAGCCAGAAAGTAAAAGTCAACACTGTTAAGTAATCTTCCAATATCAATGATAAGTGGTTAAAGTATTCAACAATTTTTAGTATCCCTTAATTTATTTTGTGTTTAGGATTAAAACCAATTAGGTTTTTTTGTTTGTACTGCAGAATGTTTCATGATGTTTGTGTTTCTTAGTTATTTGCTTGTTTCATGTATTTGCAGTTTTTTTTTCTAAATACTGAATGTGCTCCTAAAGCGATGATTAATTTTCTCTTTGAGCTGCATTGAAACTCTTTTCACCTCTAGTCAGTTGGTTTTCTTGCCCATAATTTAAAAAAAATGAACCAAAACAACCCAACAACAACACAATATATAACAGCAATGATTGCATACAAAGTGAAGTGACCGTGCAACATGTGATGTAACATGTCGCTGTCATGTACACACTTTGTGACATTCAAACGAGTCAGCTCAGTAAAGTCCAGAGGACAAACTTGTGAATGCATAAGCATAGTCAATACAAGATGTTGACCTGAGAGTAACTGCATAATGTGTAGATAAATGATTTTTGAATGCGTGTGCAAACCAGGAGCAAAGAATAGAAACCCAAGGTGATGGACACCATTTTACAGCAAATAAAAGCATTCCAATTCAATTTAATAGAATTTTGAATAAGAATGACACAATATAATGCTAATGCTCCTATACTGACACACCAATGGAGGTGACTGTGAACAGACAGGACATCCAGTGTACTTACGGGGAGTCCAAGATGGCCTCTGTCTCCCTTGTCGCCCTTCTGACCTGTCGCTCCCTTTTCTCCTCTGATGCCAATGCCTGGTTCTCCCTGAGAGAGAGGGTGAGATAAAATTTCATCCTTACGCTTTCATTCATAGAACAGCTGTGATGTAGAAAACATACATCAAAACAACATCTCAAATTTCCCTTATGGGGATCAAAAAAGAATTATCTTATCTTAACTTATACAGTATACAACAGAAGTGAGTGCACCCCACAGTAATTTCATTACAATTAGAAGCTGTAACAGTCAGGTATTTACTCTTATGCAAAATTAAAAACTAACAATTTAGATTTACTGTCTAAAAAAACACAGTTATAATGGAATGCAATAAAAGGACTGACATTCATGTCTGTCTTTGTCAAAACTATGTGTGTCCCACTTCATTTTTAAAGACAATCCGCCTCAGCATTTAGGATACCAAAGAGAGTTTAGAGAGATGTTCCGCCTTTTCTAGAGACAATTCTTTTCAGCTGCTCTTTGCTGAAGGATTTGCGTTTCTATACCTTTAACCTTGAAATTATGAGCAAGCAGTCGCCAACAATAATTTTAGGAGGAGAACCACTGTGGGTAGTATAATTCAATATAGTGTTTTTTAAAGTATTTTTTTCCAACTTAGAAATAATGCAATCAAAAATGTATTTAAAATTTTGCATCATTTGACATTTAAGTGATATTGCATAAGGATGTATCCAGGTCTAATGTATACTATATAATTGGAGGCAAATTTAATAAAATGAGACGCTGTATTTTGTGAAAATAAAATCTCACCTTAGGCCCAGAGGGTCCTTGAGATCCCTGGATGGAAAGCAGGAAACAGTGGGATTATTGACACAAACTATACTGTTGTTGCAAGTGAATGATTTTTTTTTTACATTCAGTGACTATGGATATACAGTTAAACTAGAAGTTTACATACACTGTATATGAAGTCATGTAACCTTTTTTTCCCCCTCACTGTCTGACATTAAATAGACTAAACTTTTCCTGTTTTAGATCAGTTAGGACTACCAAAATTATTTCTATTTGCTAAATGCCAGAATAATTTTGTGACAGTGAGAAAAAAAAGTCTTTTTATACAGTGTATGTATGTAAACTTCTGGTTTCAACTGTGTTTTTGTTCTTCTTAAAATAATATCTACACTTCCAAGACCTAAAGAAACCACAAGTTGTCTTTCTGCATAAATTGGATGACTTGAAAAGGTAGTGGGGAGGTAGATGTAATGTAATCAAACTGATGGTGCTTCTACTTAAGATAAATACTGAATAATGTGCAGAAAATTATGCCTACATTCTATCTGAGTCTTTGATGGTTTTAGTTACCTCCCTTTAAAAGTCTTTTAAATGCCACCTTTCAATGCAGGCAAACATTAAATTACTGCATTAATTTCTGCATTAGAGAGTCTGCACCAAATTAGACCTCTTTAGAACTGTGTGGGCAGAATTGCTTAATTTACAGCTCTTACACTTTCCTAATGCACCTGTTAAGGTTCAACTCTATTACAGTGTAATAGAAAACAACAGGGTCTTTAGTCTTTAGATTTAGAAGGCAAATGGCATATTTGACTCACTGCTGGGCCAACTGGTCCTGGAGGTCCTGGGGGCCCTGGAGGACCATAGATCTGAAAACAGACACACGACACAGGCAAAAATCTGCAGTTCAGAAAATAATGGTCATTCAACAGGTTCTGTGGTCTGAATTAGCACAAAGTGCACGGATCAGACCTGTGACTTTATGAATGACCCTTACCATTTCTGACCTTCCTCCATCTCCAGGTTCACCTTTAGATCCCTGCAATATGTGGCAAAGACACAGACACACAGAGTTGATACATTTTGTTATGACACAAACTATTGAGTGGCTGAAAAACTTCACACAGCACTTGGGGTGATTACAAAATCACCCCAAGTTACCCCTTTGAAAGGCCAGACACTGCATCCAGAAAGATGCAGGCTGAGGGGCACCATTGCGTACCATTGTGCCAGGTAATCCAATAGGGCCAGGGGACCCTGTGGCCCCTTTTTCACCTGTAGGGCCATCTAAACCCTACAGAACAAGGAAGGGGAGACAGACATCATAATAATGGCAGAACATTTGAATTCAGGGACTGAAGAGGTAATCTTTACTTGAACAAAACAGAAAAGACAAACTAAAATGTGCTGTTTTTATCCAGTCTCTGCACTCATTACCAAAACTTTGGACCTGTTAAAAATCTGGTGACTGCTGTTTTTTAAACATGGTTTTCAAAAATGTCTATTTTGCCTACTTTGTTTTATGACTGTGTGTAGCTTAGTGTCAGCGGTCTGATGCTGGTTCTGAGGACTGGGGTAGTGGTTTGTCATTCTTGTACAACCAGTGGTGACAGTTGGGAATTAAGTGGTCTTGAAAGAAGAACCCCTCAACAGCATCCAATTACAGCCCACACCCAGCAGCTGTTCTGCTAAAACATGACATTTGGAGTGCTTCTAGCCTTAGTGGAGAAAACTAAGTAAGTATTATACTTATGTATAGAAATCTGAGGTACTTGTACGTACTCAAGTATTTCTATTTTGCACTACTTGCCATACTTTATTCTCCTAGAAATTTCAGAGGGACTTGAATTATGTTTTTTATTTTATTTTTTTTAAATTTCAAATCCAAATGTAACAAAACCAGTATAATATGCCAATATAATCTTTTTTTTGGTTTGTTTTTAAATATATTTATGCATTTTCTTAGCTATGCAGAAAGGGATGCAATGCTGCCCAACCTACCTCAAAAGCAAACAAACAACCAAACAAAAGAAAGTATATTCAAGACCAAATGTCTTTTTAACAGGTCAGAGCTGACTGTCAAACACACAAACATACAAAACTAGCAGCATTTACTGAAGGCTTTCACAGCTACAAATAGCAGAGCTCTTTATATGGGGGCACATTTGGGATCCATGCCACAGTGAATTAAAAGTTATACTCTGTGTCATTCCCGGGGTCTCTTCCAAGCTGGTGTGTCTCTAATTAGATAATAAGAGGGCAGCTGGAAAAACCAAGGCCTTCCCTCTGAATAATAACAGATGTAGGACTCAGGCTTTGGTCGAGGAACCCCAGGCGGTGGTGTGATGTGGTGTGGTGTGTGGCTAACACAATCACTCACAGGTGATCCAGATGGACCCATGTCTCCCTTGTCTCCCTTGGGTCCTGGGAAGCCCATGACACCACCCTCTCCTCTGGGACCTTCAGGACCAGCTGGGCCTGCAGGACCAGGCTCTCCAGGCTTTCCTCTGGGTCCCTGAGTACGCATGACATCAGAGTTGCCTCAATTAGTTAAACATGAGCAACATAAACTTTTTTAAGATAAACATATATTTACATCAAATCAAATTTTGATCTTTAATCATCACTTTCACCCTGAGTAGACTCTCACAATTATACATTAATTTGCCAGGTTAATAATATGTAGTACTGGTAACAAAGCATTACCTTCTCTCCATCCAGTCCTGGTGGACCTGGTAGACCAACTTCACCCTGAGAACACACCAGGGTTGGGTTACCAAGTAATTAAATGCAACTGCCAGAGGGTCCAAGACCCTCAGGAACCTGCAATTTACTGTGTGTCTCTTGGTTTGAAGTAATTTGATTAACTGCACATTTGTCATTAATTGCTGAGATCTAAGTCAACCCTGAGTGAAACAGGATTGGTGGCCAGGTATGCATGAAATATGAAACAAAAGATTTGAGTAACAGACCCATGAATTCAAAGCCCTCTCAGATGGCACTGGGTTTTATATACACAGACAGCATTTTTATCTTTTGGTGCAAATATTGCAAAATAAACAATAGAAATACAAACATTCCATATATTTGATTGACCAACGCAGCGCCTTGCTTGATGATGCTGCATAGTGTTGTTGTTGAGTAAGGTCCAGGTCCCTTTAGCCTGATGAACCGGCATATTATTAGGATTTGAGCACTAACAGTGCAAGGACCCTATTGAAACTGCTGTGATTATTATACTTTTCTGTTCCCCGAAAACAAATGCACTTTTGAGGCCCGCACATCAGGACTGGTGAAAAATGTGATATTTTAAGGGATTTGGGCATGTCAATGGCTCCACAGCGCCCCTTTGAAAATTTCAACCGAGTCCTGTCGGAAACACATTTGGCCTACAGCTACAACATTTCATAGGAGGTTAAGTCGCACAAAAAAATTGACTGGAGCCAAGCTCTAAAATGCAAAATGGCTGAACAGCGCCCCCTAGAAAATTTCAACAGAATCCCATTGGGGCTACATTTCACTCATTTTCGGCCGTTTTCAAAATCTCTCTCCTCCTAGGGGGTACGTCGTATACACCTGAAATTTGGCTAGCACAAACGACAGGACATGGTGATTAAAATATATTAAAACACTCTGCAAAAGTCTGATGGCGTGGAAATGGTGGAGCACGGGATTTTGAGAAAATTCCATTTTGCGCATTTTCACAGTTTTTCAGTCATTTTCAAAAGTTCCTAAGGGTTATGTCGTAGACATCTGAAATTTTGCCAACACAGACTACAGGATGTGGTGATTAAAAGTTATTAAAACGCTCCACAAAAGGCTGACGGCGTCAAAATGAACTTTGCCAAAATGCCATAAAATGGCATATATCGGGATATGCTTCGTAACTGATCTCAGCGTGCTCCGATCTGCCCAGAGTGCGTTTCTGCCAAACCTCGACATATGCAAAGGCCGACAATCGTATGGCAAGGACCAGACCAACAATGCTTGCAGCTTTAATGTTTATTATTTTGTTTGTTTTTTTTTAAACATGAGGCTGTTGTGCTGCCCAACAGACCTCATCTAAATGGATATTTTTTTTGTAGACTTGAAGTTTGTCTGATTGCGGCCATAGAGAAGCTACACCACTGAAGTACAGTTAGACCCATGGTGGGCCCTGCATTACTATGTAATCCTTGGATCAAATCTGGTATCTGATCAAATAATCACAAAAAAGACAGAAATAAAAACCTGGGGTACAAGCAATCCAGTACAAGGAACAGGGGCTCAAAAGCAAATGTTTAACGGCCAACTAACAGGTTAATCTGGCTTATTATAGCTCACATGTAAATTCTGGTGTGTAATAAAACAGTGTGGGAATACCACATGTCAATTTTCAGTCTAAAATTTCTCCTACCTTGGTACCAGGGAGTCCAGAGGGCCCTGGAGGTCCAGGTAATCCAGGGGGACCCTGGGAAGAGACATGATCATGTTATTAATTGAAAGTAATAGAGGCAATGTATTTGCAGTTGTTGTCATAAACTCTTGAATATACTTACCATCAGGGGTATGTTGCGGATATCCTGTGAATTAAAATCTTTTGTTAATACGCCATTATTTTAGTTTTAACTCATTCAGCGTCTAATGAAATTTCAACTAATTCAAAGTACATACATTTTCATTGTTCTGAATTTCAGCCTTTCCTGGCTCCCCAGTTGGGCCTGGAGGACCCTATAAGGCAAAAGAGACCATTTGTAAAATGCATGGACAGCATTTTAAAAACTAGACTTAACTTGCACCATATGCTGATATTTGCAACATGGTGTCATCAAACTGCCAGGAAAGACTTACTCTTGGTCCAGCTGGGCCTTCAGTGCCTACTTCTCCCTAGAGGTTAAATCAAAGTCAGTCAAAATTGTCTAAAAATCTCCTCAATTTATATTTGTATTTGGAAAGTCATCTTTTCATGAAATGCTCATTTTAAGTCCTTTCATAATTCAGTTTTGTCTCACCTTGTCGCCCTGGTCACCTTTGTCACCCTAGAAAAACAATGTTAAATGGTAACTTCACTGAGCACTGGATTCTGCAGAAGTTTTAATTAGTATATGAGGAGGCACTGCTGTCTAAGGAGGCATCTTTTGACCAACAAAACTAATTCTTTTCACCTTGGGTCCTATTTGGCCTGGCAGTCCTGGTGAACCTGGCTCTCCTTTAATTGCCTGGGCTGTAATGCTCGGCTCTCCCTTGTCTCCCTGCAATAAATAGACAAATAAGTCTTAACTGAGGGTACACAAATTAGTATTAACCAGACAGTAACAAACAGGTTTTGACTGAAAAATGTAGATTTTTGATTAGCACTGTGTTACTTTTGCGTTTAATGTAGTGGATACTGATGTTGCCAGTGACTCAGTATTCCTCATATGTATAGTAAATATTCTAGATAAAGGACTGACAAATGAATGAAGAAAAATAGGAGTTGAGTATTTACTGAGAGCAGTAATTAATTATCCAATGAATGAAAGAACTATGCAAAGAAATCAACTTTTACTTTGAGCTTTGACTTTGCAGATGTTAACAAATAAAAGCCGTTCAATGCAAGAATATTCATTTTGAAGTCTCATACACTATAGGTAGCAAATCAATAACAACCTCCACGTATCTTGAGGTAGTTCACACACTTAACTGAAGCAACAATGATTCACACAGAAGGCACATTGATGTTTAATGTACATGCATTAACAAGAAGTGAACATCAAACAGATGACAGAATTTAATGAGGTGAGATGGTCACTGAAAAAACGTTTTGACCACGGAAAGAACAATTTGATCAAACAGATCCTAACTTTGTTTGCTTGCCAGTTACCTTTCCAGAGCTTCTGTCTGCATCACATGGTCTTCACCAGTGAAATAATTTTGCTCAGTTGTCACAGAGATAGCTATGCTGTCATGACGCACCCTTTGTATGGAGCTTTGGTCAGGTGGTTACATATGACAATAACACAAACGTCTTTGGCATTAGATGTGAATGTCTGCCTTGATCCTTCTTCATTTGTCCACAAAGTCCAGCTTGGAAGACTGTTGGCCTCTTCCATGAAATGCTGTAAGTGGTTCTGATTTTCAGTTAGGACAGGTAATTGTGTCTGCTATCAGTGTCCACTCTTTTCAGCAGGTTCCTTACTGTTTCACTGTGGCAGTGTTCCCCGCAGTGGTCACATGTGATGCTATTGCAATGTCGTACACTAGTGGTGTTGTGGTAAGATATTAGAGATTAGAGATTCTGGCGAGCTGTTCTGACAGACCAGTCATGTACCATGATGGGGACCCAGTGGGATCCTTCTGGTGATCGCTGTGTCTATCCTAGTCTTTAGTTAAGGTGAAAGCCTCAACATTCATTCAACATCTACAGGCCTCAGGTGCCTCCCCCCAACCTGCTCTGTGCAAAAAGATGGAATGTTATTTTATCTCTCAGACAACCGAGCAAATTCTTTCCACTAATGGAGAATGTGAGCAACTCCAGAAAAAAAAAAAAAAAAGCTAGTCAACAAGAAGTTAAAATCATCTGTTCTAAACCAGTTCAGATCACAGCACATCCAAGAATGGCCTCCGACAATCCATTCTTTTTGATCCAGTATGATTCAGTTTAGAATGAATCAAAGAATGCATGTATGAGTGTCGTTAGAAATCACATACTGTATGGTATGAAAAGGTTTTATGACAAGAATTAGCCAGTCCAATTTTGAACCAGTGGTTAAGGGTGATCATAAAATCCTTTATGAAGAACACAGCACTTCAGCAAACATGAAGTAAAGCATAACTAACAGGGCAGAAAGCTAAAACCAAACACTTGTGACTTCATTGGTACTTCGAGAAGTAACAAACACAAAACAATGATCTGATTAATAGACTTTACAGACATCCAGTTACGAGAGGAATAACAATGTCTGACAGAAGCACAACCAGACAGCATGTTCATTCAATTCCAGGCCTACCCTATAACCCCTCTTGCCAGGGATTCCAGGGCTACCATTGACGCCAGCCTGGCCCTTCGCAGTGGAAGAAAGACAGTTATGACCTACAGATCTCACTGGGTATGCAACCACTGCCAGACACACTGTTTAAGAGTGACTTTACCTTTATCCCAGGAGCCCCCCGGAAACCTGGCTCTCCCTACAATGACCGTGATAGTGAAAAAGTTAAAATATAGATAGATAAGAAAGTTGATACACTGTAAAATGTTTTTCCTTCAAGATTAAAAGAAATGCATACAAACACGTTAGAAAGCAGATATTCATGCACTGACACGAATGGTTTACTCAACAGACATGTTTGGCCAAAGGCCCAAGAGTTCAGGGGGCTCGTACACCAAGTAACTGCTAAAACCACCATAAAGAAATGCACAGTGACTACAAAGAGACACAAAACAGCCCCAAAAGATATGACAACACTGCAAAGGTACAGAAAATAACCATTATGCACAATGACCACAACGAAATGCAAAACAGCAGCAAAAAGACACAAAGCAGCAAAGAGAGACAGAAAACAACCGAGACGCAAAATCACTGCAGAAAGATCCCAGGCCAGGATGTGAACCAGGGACCCTCTAGCTGTGGGGCAGTGGTGCAAACCACCGAGCAGCCGTGCAACCCTCATGTAAAAGTATAAGATGAAACGAAAAACTATGACTGGTTAACTTCTGTCATGTGCCCACCACAACCCAGTGCAACTGGCTGTCAGTAATAGAAATTAGGCCAACTGTGTTCTTAGGAAGAAGATTCTTGGAAGATGATGTGCAGTCACAGCTGTGACAACATCAAGCACAGACATAGCTGGCTTGTACAGGGAGTCTCTACAACCACGTTTGCCCCAGTGGAATATGTATGTTGTCAACTCTGTGTCTGAGGATGCTTTGTTACAATTGCCCATGGTTGTAAACTGGATGACAAGTTGATTGCAAAGGTTGTCTCAGAGGACTGTGAACTAGCATCATCCAAAACAGAAACAGATGATGCAGGAATTATTTTAAAAAACGTAAATAGCAAATATTTTCTATTCTGGATTTAAGTTCTGTTGACTAGCCTTTAAATACATGTCACCGGTGTTCCTGGTTCCAGTGTCAGGATGTTTTAATCATTTGCTGACATTTTTTTAGCATTGCGTTTTGTGCCCTTTAGGCCACCAAGTGCATACGCAACAGGGTTCAAGAGTAGTTTGGCATTGGTTTAGTTTGGTGATATTAAGAAGCCGACTTGTCAGAAGAAGGTGAGAACTTTTGTCTGTGTAAAGGCCGTGACTATTTCCTGGGCACAGAATGCATCAGAGATCATTAACTGTAATGGATTATTCACATTATCACACGGCTTTGACCTGTTAAACTATGACCATTACTGTGCACAAACTGTCAGTTTCTGTTTTCAGTACACATCACGGATACACGTATACATATAAACTAAACCACCAACAAGCATATTTCCCATCAATAAACAATTATTGTCAATCAACTCATGAATTAGAGCTAAAATTTACAGCGACAGCTGCAGGATTTTTAAAGAGCAGGCTGTAGCTGTCAATGGGCATACAGAATGACCTCCAACAGAAATGTGGTGAAACGTTACTACAGGCCACCGTAGTTGGAGTTATGACGTTATAGAGGTGCGCTCAGGTTCAACGTGGTGTTTATGCTGCTGTCATGTATGATAAATAAATGACTAGCTAATGCCGAGCCAAGTCGACCTTGTCCTCATCTTTATTCCATGAGTAACATCTCATGACAAGAAACAAATTAATATGACCAAAATACTATTCATTTCTCTTCCTACTTAGATCAACCTGCTTTATAAAGTACACAATCAATCTATTTTGTGATGAAATACACATTTCATCAACCTCATCCTGTCTATAGTCAGTGCATTCATACTTCAGCCTTATTTAAAGCTGTCAGGGAAAGAGGAGGCTGGGAAGGGTGGCTGCGCACCATCTGTCCCTCTCTGTACCTCAACACTAACCCCAAAATAAACACAAGTTAAATCCCAAGGACAATCGGTCAAACTGTTACTGGAATGTTGTTATTGCTGACAATACTTCTAATCTTACTGCTGCAAACAGCAGCAAATTGATATTATTACGACAACTTCTACTACTGCTCTTAGGCATACTGATAATCTGGACATTTTGTCAAAGTCCTATTCACCCATTGGACTCACTGAGCGAAGACAAACTGAAATCAAATCGTCTCCAATAATCTGACACTTCTGTAATGTCTTTACATACATTCTCAGATATTACAGTATATTTCCTTTGAGCCATTGTTTCACTAATGATGAGTACAACACATAATGTTTAAGCCACAATTTTAGATATTTTTTTATACAAAGTGAAAAATGTGACTGTAGTCTTTCCCCATCATAGTGACAATTGGAATTGTTTTGGTGGAACAGGGCAACAAACACTGTAATGAAATTGATAATCCCCTGCAAAAAAAACCTCCCAAAACAAAACCAAAACAGCAGGGCCACAGCTGCACAATCCAAATCACCAGCAGAACTTGAACTTCTTAGTGGGTTTGAAACAGGCAGTCACCCTCACACTTAACGGGACTAATCATCCTCCAGTGATGTAGCAGGATCACTTATTTCAAATCTATTTGTGCTGCAGCCAAATCATTTGGTCACACTCTAGAGACAAGACATTAAAACACATCTACTCACTGCCAGCTTCTGTAATGATGAAGTACAAGTGCTGTGTCCATGTGTACACTAAGGTGTGCAATACACCCCATAATGTTCTACATCAGTCAGCAAGTGTCACCGATACGAATTATTATAGGTAATATAGAAGTGAGGTTGTGTATGTCACTGAAATTAATGATGGTAAAATGAATCAATGCCAAACTGCTATTGAGAAGCTCATCAGATGTCAAACCATAACAAACAGTATGTGTCCAAGAACAACTGTGATCGAAGTTAATTAATCAATACTGCTCACTATTTCTCAGCACCAACAGCTAGACATGAGTAACTGTGTACATGAGTAGTGTTAGAATTATGGGGCCAGATTTCTGATCAGGCAAACTACAATAACAGGCCACAACGTAAAGCTATGTGAGGTACAATGTGCGGTCTAGTTCAACCACAAAACTACTTGATAAAATGGCTTAAGTTAGTTCAATTACCCTCTATGACAGGGGTCTCAAACTCCGATCATCAAGCTCTGCAGAAGCCTGATAACGATCCTGATCATTTGAATCAGGTGTGTTGGAAGAAGGAAACATCTCAAACTTGCAGGATTGCGGCCCTTGAGGACCGGAGTTCGAGACCCCTGCTCTATGAGCGTCTGGTTTCCTACATTAGTTAATATCCATGCACACAATCCCAGTGTGTTTACATCTTGTTCCAGTTTGCATCCTCCCTTCTTGCCTTCGCTTTTTCTGACGTTGTTCCTCTGCCTGGGTGTCTGCATTTAATCCTCTGTACTCTTGGCTGTACATCAACAGTGACACTGGATTTCTGTTTGTTGCATATAGGTATTTGGCTAATCCGAAAAGGTGGGTGAATGGAGAACCTAATTGTTTTCTTTCCCTCTGTTCACAACATTTCATCCAGGTGAAAATCTGATGATGATGAAAATCCTCATAGTTGCTCATTTGCAGTGAAACAAGGCAGAGATGCTTTTTTTAATCAGTCAAACAAGTGCAACTGTTGACAAACGCTTTGGTCTGTCACTAAATCCACTTCCATTGTCGATGTCTGTTATGGCTCCCACCTCTACCGGCAAAGTAAAGTTAAAGCTGCTTTTAAAGACAGCTCTTAGATCATCCGAAAGCAAAGTAATGAAGCACTGAAGCACAGTGACAGACGGAATAAAGTTTTGAGGTAGTAGTTGTGTCTGTTTCCTTAATGGCTAGACATGTGTCTTTTGCCTGCTGGGAGTTTTGGAAGCAAAGAGGTGAAGTCTAGAGAAGCCATCATTTGTGGTCAACACCATGGAGATATTAATGGTTATTGGGTATACCACAAAACCTCTACCTGGCCCGCTTTGCAGTATTTCACTCTGGCATAAGGCACTAGCAGTCAGCTCTCTGTGATTATATATAGAACAGATTTCCCCTGAGTTGAAGCCTCAACTCCTCAGGCGGCCATCCTTTAACATCGAAGGATTAGCCTGCAAAATCGCTCTCTTTTTATTATTAAAAGTCTTTTAAGATTGCTGTTTCCTGTGGATACCCAGGGATATGCAAGTTTTTTTTCTGCTTTGACTTTTTCTTCCTCTTTCCCTCATCAGTCAGAAATACTTAATGGAGAAAACATGCATACGTATGGCTGCAACTTCTGCTGCCATGCTTCTGCCAAAGAGAAGCTTTAAGTCCAGGTCAGCTGGGACTCCTAAAGTGCTGGAGTCCATCAGAAGGAGTATGGAAATTAGAGAAATAGGTTCACTAATTGATTTAGAGGCAGGGGCACTGTTATTGTGGCAGAGAGATTGACTGACAGGGTTTAAACAACAATCTAAGCCTGATTAAATAATAATAATAAAGTCGCTGCAAACATTTAATAATTGTTCGGCACATCAGTTGTCTCTGTTGTTCGTTAATCACCCATTGGAAGCTATAGTCCCTAAATTTTATCAAGAGTGGTTGTTTGTTACATTATTACAACAAAGATGGCTGCCATTTCATGTAGCATGTGATGTGTTGTTTTTTTAATATGGTAAGAACTGGTGGTAGCCGAGCAAATTACAAGGTTCATTACTCCAATAAATTAGAGGGCCCAATGGTAGCATTTAGAATATAAATAGGGCCAGAAACAGACTCTTGACGCACATCCATAGCTCAATAAAAAACAACAGGTGCTCAGAGTTCATTATTCCTAGACATAGTCCCTCAGTAATTAGATAATATTGATTGCACCACCAAACCATTACAGTGTTACTCCACGTCCTCACGGTGTATTTAAATTTATGCACGGTTCCAGATTATTTCTGTGTTCAAAGGCCAACAGCAGGTCCTCACCGAAAAGATTTAAAGTGCCGTTCCACTAAGAGATAAATTTAAACCAAGTTTCAATCATCCAGACTCCAGCAGCAACATCTGGGATCTTGCCATGCATAAATAAACCTCAACATGCCACACGCACAACTCTGTGCTTAGCTTTCACTCTACCTTCTCTCCACTTTCTCCTGGGACACCCCTCTTTCCTTCATCTCCCTACAGAGTGGAGACATCAGTTCAGAAGCGGTAGGGCAGTAAAAGCAGACACACCCTTTCAACCAGGGGAAAATCAAAAGACGAGCAAAAAACTCTGGGGAAGAAGGGTGTGCTCTTTCTTGACAGAGACCTAACAGGAGGAGATCTAAATCTTCAGAGATGACATTAGAGGCTCTCTATCATGCTGGTCCCTGGACAAAAGCAGCTAGTGGTTGCCTTGGAAAAGAATTACACAGTAGCCAGTAGTGGTAGAGATCTCGTGCAGACAGAGCAAGTGAGGTCCTTCAATGTTGACCTTTGTTAAAACTGGAGGCCCAAAGTTTATTCCAGCTGTCATATGGTTTGGGTTTGTGAAATGTGTCTTTCTATTAAACTATAAAGAAAAACTCCCAAACCCAGGTCATAATTAAGTTTGCACTTAAATTCTAAATGAGCAAACCGTAAACAATGAGACACTAACATCTTCTAGACATGCCAAATAGTTGACATACTTGTTAATACGGATACAAGCAGTGCAAGTTTCTTGATGATCTCATTGTATCTGCATGTGTGTAAAACTAAAGCAACGTGTATTTCTCTAACAAACAGTTTGACATTTTGACTTTTTCTCAAGGTATAGACCACATCACACAACCTTCAAATCAGATGTCAGAGTGTGTTCATGGCAGCTCTGGAACAGCTAGTAAGTGAACTCTGTACTGTCAAACTTCCAAATTTCCATTTTTCAATTCAATTTGCTCTTTTTTTTGAAACAAAAAAACATGTATTACAAATCTGCTGTCGGTGATATTGAATCTTGCAGATAAACTACAGATTAAGTACTCTTATGTGTTCAGAAAATACTTTTGTACTATCACTTAAATCAGATTGGACTGAAAATTTGTTAAAAAAATGCAAGGTTTAAAAGCTGATAGATGATACATGGCTCTTTGTAAGTATGTCTGGCATGTGTTAACCATAGAATAGATACATTTTAATTTTTAAATAGAATAACTTAACAAAACAAACTGACGAATAAAGACATCTCTGTAGGAAGTGAATAAACTCCATCTGCTAATCCAACAAAAATCTAGTACATGCCTGTTGAATAAAGATTATATTGTCACAAGACTTCTCGTCTATGTCCCTATAACATAAAAAATTGGCATCATCCTTTATTTGCGACTGCTTTCAATATTTTTTGACAATTCAAAAAAATGAATGAGTAAAAAAAAACCTCACCTGTATTCCTTGGTCTCCTTTATCTCCCTGTGAAGCAAAGCACAGAAAAATACTGTAATTACTGACAACATTCACAGAAGTCCACTAGATGGAGCACACGGTCTTCAGTAAGCACTGTAAATTGCAACGTGTCCAAAAAAAAGCCAGATAGCGCCTGCAAAGACCGTTTCTCTGTCCTCTTAGTGACGTTGGCACTTGTAAATCTCACGGCAGAAAATAGAAACAGCATTTCAGACTGATTTCATTAAAAAACGAAGTAGGATGGAACAGCTGGGTTTTAAACAGCAATAATCAGTGCAGAAGGTCACAACAAACAGGTTGTTCCAGCAGTCAGCTTCAGGAAAGCAGCAGTATAAACTTTAAAAGGAAACTACATTTTCACTCTGACCTTTTCATAAATTACATGAATCCAAACACAGCCTGCAGTGCATTCTAGCAAGCATCAGCTTTGAACGTGCTATCATACTAAAATCCTTGGTGGATTCTTTAAAGTACCGCTAATTTACTTTTACTGCAAATTCCCTCCCTGTGGGATTAATAAAGGTTTTTAACTTATCTCATTTTTTTATTTAGAAAAAAACAATAATGAAAGTAACTGTGTAGCACAAAAGGAGTCACTCCTGTTATAACAGAACCACAGAGGAACCACAGAGGAACCACTGTGGTTTTGCCAGATTGTGTTACACAGACACAGTTGGTAGCAACATTGTATTTAAACTCTGTTGTCACCCTAAACATTTTCATCATTCTGAGCACAGATCACGCTCAGAGCACAAATACGATTTCCCCTTGTTCATGTCTATGTGAACCAGTGGTGTGCAAACAGTCAGTGGTCAACAGAGCTTTAAAGTAGCTTAATGCCAGCTCAAGACCATGTACACTCAGGTCTCTTCATATCATTCAGGTAACTTCCTTTTTCTTCTACCAAAATTTGAGCATCGTAAGACGGTTCCTACCTAAGAAAACCCTCTCTCTGACCTATCACGGACAGACTTGTTTACTTTTCAACATTACTCTAATCTTTATCATTATTATAGTATTTTCATTTATCCTGCTTTGTATTTTCCCCTCTCTGTTCACATTTTTGCCATCTATGTAAATACAATGCCATATAATGGCTTCAGTTAGCTGCAAAACATATGTGTGCGTTCGTGTGCATGTATCCTCTAGAGAGAGTCTATTAAGCAACGGCAAAAGTCGAGACGAACGAGTATGAGGTGAGTGTCGTGCTCATAGCTCACATGTCCCCGGCACACAGCTTCAAAGACAAGGTTAGAACTTTTAAGCTGCCAGCCATGCAGTGTGTGTGCATGTTTGTGTGTGAGCGCCTATGTGTGTGTGTGTGTGTGTGTGTGTGTGTGTGTGTGTGTGCGCTTGTATTACTCATGCTGTGCAGACATAAATCTGTTTACACAGTCACGTTGTGGGGACCTGCATTTTGAACACAAACAAGTTCCTTTATAGTAAATCATCAGACCTGATTTAATATTAGCGGGAATCTGAGTATAATTTAAGGTTCGGGGAAGAGTTGCAGTCAGAGACGTAGTAGTTGTGGTCGGAGGTAAGTGTCTAGGAAGTTCATGTAAATCAATATAATGTTCTCTAAAATGATGGAAACACAACTTTGTGTGTGTGTGTGTGTGCTATACATGTTGTCGGTGTGTGTGTGTGCGTGCTGTGCTCATCCTTGATGACTCAGTTCTAAGGACGATATTATACAATAAGCCAGCACACACTTTCCATTGAATAAATGTCAGAACCATAAATGTGGCAGCAGATGCTTCCTGCATCATTTTGTGAGGTCAGGGCCTAGATTTTTTATTTATTTATTTAATATCATATCGCAACTACTTCCCAAAGCTTCCTTTAATGTGCTGCTTTTACAACTGAATATTAACAAAAACAAAGTGATGCTTGCTGGGAAGGGCCAGATGATGCCTCTGAGAGAAAAAGACAAATCCACTGTGCTAAAATACTGTTTGTCTGCTGAGTCTATAGTAGTTTGTTTGTTCGACAAAACAAAGAGAAAGACCTGCTTGTGAGTACCATGGTAATAGTAACGTCTTAATTTGACTGTGGCACAGCTCATAGTTCAGCAAGGATCCATGTGATGTATATTCATTCTTTGCCACATTTTGTTTGCAAAGATTATTGAAAATAGGTACGATGTCATGAACAGGTCATCAGAGCTCCAGGGTCATGGGCTCACTAATACACGTGGGAGTAAAAGTGCGATCTTATGGTCAAAACAGTTACTACAGCTCCACAGAAGTGTCACCACAGCCCCATACGCTGTTCACTGTCAGAAGCACCTGCAGTGGACATGTGAGCATCAAAACGGCACCATGAAGCAATGGAAGAAGGTGGCCTGGTCAGATGAGTCATGTTTTCTTTTTTTTTGCCAGGTGGACAGACGTATGCGTTCATTTAACTGATGGAAAAAGGGAAGCAGGACACACTATTGGAAGATGGAAAGCTGGCAGCAATGTCAAGGTGTTGACTAGACCTCAAAATTCCCCAGATCTAAATTCAATCAAGCATCTGTGGGATGTTCTGTTAAAAGAAGTCAGATCCATTTAAAAACCACCTCACAATTTAAAGTACTTAAAAAATCTGCTGCTAACATCTTGGTGCCTGATACCACAAGACACCTTCAGAGGTCTGTGGATCTGGAGTCCAGGTCGGAGCTGTTTTGGATGCACCACGGAGAGCTACATAATATTAGGCGGGTATTTTTAATGTTGTGGCTGTACACCCCAATTCAGTTTTGATCTGCGTAAGAAAAAAATTCTCTCTTTACAGTGCTTTTCAAAATCTCCATGTGATCTAGAGATGAAGGCAAAGACACATTTCAAAATTCTCCCTAATGTCTCTGATCCATAGATGCCAAGGTTGTTCATTTTGGCCTTACAGCTATGAAACGGTTACGGGCTGAATTTGGGAATTTTTCTCAAGTGAACATTTCCAAAAAGAGACGAGGGCTTTAGGGGTTCAGACAGATTTAAAGAATTTTGCGTCACCCTTTGGAGTCTAATGCTAATGTTTTCTCCTGAGCTGCCGACTGAAACACAAAACACTTCAGTTAACTTGAAAATGGTAGAAAGTGAAATACCTTTGGGCCTTCAGGACCTTGTGGGCCTGCATCCCCTCGGTCACCCTGTAGGTGGAGAAAATAAAAATATGAATCAACGCTGATTCACAGAACGCTGATTAGCAGCAAACAGATGATGAATGGTCACGATACAAGCAAAGCAGAAAATGATTTGTTGAAACTAGCTTCTCTTGTGGAACCTACAAGTACTACTTTGTTTTCTAAACTACCAGCTGACAGACTGGTAAACCACAAAAAAGCTACTGTATGCTTTTGAGCCAAAGCAAAACAGCAACGAATGAAATACTGCTTCCTTGTGCTTCAGCATTAATCTATGCAACACTACGTCCACTATTACTGGGGAAGTTGTTCGTTAGACAATGTGTACAGCAGGTTCTGTGGTGAATTTCACATGTCCTAAGCAATATAATCATTTTCTGTTTTCTACTGATAATATTCTTCAGAAGGAGACACACAGAATGGACTTCAGCTTTACTCCTGGCACACCTGCTTTGTCCAGCCAGTGTAACAAATGCTTGTTTTTGAAAGTTGAGGCTTAATATGAGGGCGTGTTTTCCACTTTGATGCATTTCTGATAGAACTGCTCAGCTAATACTCCTTATGCTTAATCCTTTAACTGTACGAACCACCTCCTGCTGTGAGATTCAGCTTGTTTTCCACAGTGAGAGGTATTTACAGGACTCATTTCTCTGACCTCACTATCTACATTCCTCCATTAAATAACCCATGACAAGTTCTGCATCACGTGGAGATCTGCTCGAAAGGAAACACAGAGATGTCTAGTATTTCTGTTTTGTAGATGAGGTTGTTTGAACTTCAAAGCAGCTGCACAGAGGCCTGGTGAAAACATCTAGACTTGATCCATGTGACTTGTTTTATTTGGGCCTGAGCGCGTTTTTCTGTAATGACTGTAAAGTCATCAAGAGAAGCCAGAGGGATGCTAATCATTTTTTTTCAGCATTTTGATGTTGTTGCTTGGACAAGTAAAGAAATGTGTTTACCTTTAATCCTGGTATAAGCTGCAAAAACAATGTAGAAACAACAAAAAAGTTAATGCCGCCCCAGACAACTTTCACTGATTGAAATAGTTCTGGAACAATGAAAGTGGAGGAGTCGCTGAACCAGTGCTTACTCTTGGGTCTTTTCCTGGTTTCCCTGGCTCCCCGGGTTTGCCCTGTATGAAAAGAGAAAACATTGTTTCACGGAATCTAAAATCTGTTTAAAATACTAGTTCCATGGTGCTATTTAAATATGCAAATAATGCATTTTGTCGAAGTAATGAAAGCACGACAATAAATTCCTTCCCCATTAGAGTAACTTATGCAACTGCAACAAAGAAAATAACAACATTTAAGGCACATATAGCAGCATGTCCAGATTTTATTGGTGTCCATAAACAAAGCATTTCCCATCCATGATTAGATTTGTTATCCTTGCTATGCTTTTTTTTTTACTTTTTTTTTTTTTTTTAAATAAAAAGCTAATGGAGCCTTAATATTGGTAGAAGTGGGGAAAGACCCCTGTTTGAATCTTATATCAAGGGTATGTCATTGGACAAATCAAGACTTCAGTGTCATTGTAGCATTGGCTCTGTCAGGGTTAAACTTTTAATTTAAATTCAGGTTCAACAGATTGTGACTGCCATGACACAACTATGTGTTTTCTTTATTTGTCCCTTTCCTATTAACCAACAAGCCAAACTATTTTGATTTGGATGTTGAAGTGAGCTCTTTTCACAACATAAAAAGTGGTCATTTGAATTATCCCACATGGCAGGAATCTGTCATAATTCACAGGAAGGAAGCAAAGTCCAGAACATGATAGAAAAAGTATTTCGAGATGCCATCATTTAGGAAAGTGTGTGTCACTGACCAAAGAAAGCACCTATGCATATCCATTCCCTTTGTTTGCTGATCATTACTCTCCTGTTTTACTAATGCACCTTTCACATTATTTACACAGGAAGTTCAGATTTCTGGCTACCACATCCAAGGAAGGTAGCAGGTGCAAATTACCCACTCCTGGCTCTGGAAGGTAGTGACGAAAAATAACATCTACAGGACTCTTTTGAGGCTCCATAATTGGAATGAAAACACTTTAAATTTACACGACAACTCATTTGGGGAAAGAATAAGCAGTGGACACCTGATTAGAGTGAGACACACTCTGTGTTGTTTCAAATCTTCTTATATGTAGAGTACTGCACATAGATGAGAAAAATGATTCTGGTTGCTCACAGATAAAGTACATAATGTTGTTTATCTTGTAACTAGAGTACATATTAATGTCTGGGATACATTCAATGGCAAATCATTATCGCCTGATGACTGGATGAGAATATCTTCTGAGTATCTATAGACACTGGTCCTTGGAAGGACAATGCTGCTAATATGGTGATGCATGACATCACAGGGCATCTCATTTTAACAACATTTGTAAAAGTACTGTACAGTATTAACATTTAGCATCGAGGGTCTGACCGCACTGCTGGGTTGGTTATTGGTGGGTTCTTCGCTCAGGGTTTTGAAACAATAACAGTAGCAGCACCATAGCTGTCATGTGAGCAGTGGTGCACTAGCGCCTACATATTTGGTTGAAACCAATTTACGAACTATATCTGCTCCATATTACACCATAAAAATTATCAACTTCTGTGAACAAAGCATTATACAGCTACAGGAACTTAAAAATATATCTAAAAACTAACAAAAAAACCCAAAACAGATGGCAATCTAACCAGGATATAGGTAGAATTCAAACATCAGGGTAAACTCAGGCTGGGACTCACCGGTGGGCCACTGGTTCCATCCAGTCCTGGGGCCCCTGGTGGTCCAGGTGGTCCTGGGGGTCCTTGTGCTCCAGGCTCGCCCTGCTGAAAGACCACAAGTTACAACCTGCCATGCTGGAGTGAGCCCTGCCACACTGGCCATGCGATTACAACCTCATACTACACGGCAAGAAATGCAGCAGGGACGGGGGTTGTTGCAGAGAAAAGTTAGCTGGGGAGCAAGGCAAGCGGTTATAATGCTTCAGCACAAAGGTTCATTTTTGAACTTCGGAGAGCAAGTCTCTGATAAAATATTCTAACCTCAAGGTTTCTTACTAGCTTTTCTAGGGCTTTCAACATATACCATGACCCACTGGAATGGAACTTGCTCAGGTGTCAGGACATGATCAAGGACCTTTGTGACAGTGTCTTAGTAAGTACAGGGTTAAAAAATAAGAACCCAAAACATGATCTCAGTGCTTCGTTTCACAACTTTGACCCTGTCCTGGTTGTTGTGACCTCAGGATTTGGCCCTGACCCAGGGTGCCAGCATAGACCATGTGGTTGTGAAACCAGTATTTTGTTCAAGGAGACGACTAAGAATGGTGTCCTGGATCATTCTCTGGTTATCCAGTGATTTTAAAGCCTTCTCCACAAAGTACCCAGAGCACCTTGGGTATACCCAGTTCCTGGAAACTGTTCACAACACTGAGGAGAGTTTGAGCATTAAAAGATTCAAGAAGAACATTCAGTGATGGCAGAGGCCATCTTTGAACTGAGACAGGCTCATGATTTCCCCTGTTGGGGTACCAAATTTTGGTCACATGACATCTGAGTAAATTCCATTAGCTTAAAATGACTAGTAAAGCCATGGAAAGCTAGTGCTACACCTTCAGATTAGAAACATTTATATTTGCCGTGGTTACAATGCTGTTCTGCTCAGTGGCTACCTCTGTTTAAAGAGCAAGGCAGTAGGAAATAAGTGACACTGATGTACATTTTTTATTTATTTTTTACTTTTGACAAGCTAAACATAAACACTAATGATCTAGTGTCTTTAATTTATCCACATTTTTGTGGTCAAAAGTATACTGCTTTCAAATTTAGCTTTAAACTTGCATTGGGTAAAATTTTGACATTGATCTCTCTTGTAACTTCTTTAAAGTATGCAAAAGATCTGTGTGTGGCTATTTTGAAGACTGCTCACTAATAACCATAACCATGGCGATTGTTTAACACCAAAGCCAAGACCAAACAATATTAAATAAAGGAAATTAGGCACAAGATATGGAGCAAATTAATATACTGACTGAAATGAATCTGTCTGCTACATGCTCTGAATCGGCTCATTAGTTTTTTTATTCTAAAATAATTCCTACGTTGTTTTTTTTTTATTATTATTCTATTGCAAAAGGTCAATATTTCACTAAAAATATGCCTACACATGGAAACATCCATTACCATGGAGGGCAACAAGTTTGAACATACATTTAATGCATTGTGCTTGATTGATTTGCACATGTGGTCTAACTTAGAGAGGTTCCTAAAACAAAGTGCTGGCCATACTTCAGTCAGCAATCACTGTGTAACTGGAGGAGTACTTGTACAGTAGCACAAGACCAGAGAGACCAGCCAAGCTTCTATTCCAAGACAATGGAAAACATATCCATCGGCAATAAATCTTTTTTTTCTTCTTTTAACCCTAACCCTTCATTGTTTATCTATACTGCACTGCAAACGTGTCCAGATATTATTTATCAGTCTGGACGTGTCAGAGTTTTCTCAGGATTTAAACACAGACTGATATGGGAGCTGCCAATAGCCGTTAATAAAATGTGCTGTTCTGCACAATTTAACCACATTCATGACAGAACATAAATTATATGAACTAATGTATAGCAGCTACTTAAATGCAGACCACTTTCTGCATCATTTGAGAGCTTTGTCCAGTGTTGTAGAAAACCATGGACAGTAATTGCTTTAAAGACATCAAATGCTTTTTTGAATGACTCATTAAATACAGTAAAGGAGTTGTGATATGATATGAGCAGCTCAATGGCAAGATGTATGTGTTTTAGTGAGTGTATTCATGGTTTCATTGTATTCATTTATTTAGAATCTTATTCTAGCAATTTGAATTCTGTATTCCACATATTTGGATACATTTTTTGCTCTATTTTTTTTATTACTATCATTACTATATCATTTGTTGACAACTATTGAGTGTGTTCTGTGACTCATATCCATGTGCACCTACAAAACTAAGTCTCCATAGGATTTGTTAAAACTGGTGATGCAGTGCCAACCTTTGATGGCATACATGAAGTAATGTGCCCTTCATGGAGCAACTTAACAAGTAACGCTATGGAGGTTGGAGTGTTCAGCAATTCATGTTTCCCTCTCTTCATTTTATTGTAACCAGGACCTTTCCCTAACGCTGACCGACACCAAGTGTTTTAGTTGTCTAGTTTATTTGCCATAGCCACAGGCGATGACTGTAAGAGGTTGCTAGAGTTGTAAATTCTTGACTTTTCCTTAAATTTTGTGATTTATCAGCGGAGTAAGGGGGCCTTCAATGGAAATGTATTCTTCTAAACCTACATTACCTGTATTTGTTTTTGTTGTCTAAAGATCAATGCAGCACAAAATGCATCTGGTTTGATTTTCTGAAATGCATGGCTGAAAGAAAACACCTTTACCTCTGATGTGATTAAAATTACAAAAGCAGTAGCAGCCAAACATTGCTCAATTGCAGCATGATGATGGATAGGTGTTGGGTAGGTTGGAGCAATGGATAACGGCGGCTGGCATTCACACAGTGGGCAGAAATGAGCAGGGCAAGTAGGGAGCAGAGAGAATTGTACCTTGAGGCGTTTTAGGATTAGAGGGCTTATTGAGGGCATGTTGCGCACGGTGATGGGCAACATCTGCCAGGGGGGAGTCACAAAGCACAGGTGGCCAGCAGTGCAAAAAGGTCACAGGGTAAAGGTCACCAGGAGGCCAGAGAAAGGAAACAGGGTAGAACCAGGAGAAAGAGGGGAAAAGGGGGGGGGCAGGGGTATGGAGGAAAAAGAGAAATAGAACATGAGAGTGAAAAGCAGGGAAATGGGAAGTCAAAGGAGAGAAAAAAGGAAACTAGGCTGACGAAAGAAAAGACCGAGGAGGCACCAGCACAGCAAACTATGGGCCTGAAGTGGCAAAGGGGATGGTTGATGTACTGTGATGCTTCTTTATTTTAAAAGACACGTGAAAGTATTCAAATTTCTTAGATGCTGTTGGGAGTCTATTTTTTGCAACTCAAGCATCCCCTACTCAGGATTTGTATGCATCAATGTCCCCATTAACAGTAACTCAGGCCCCTAGATTGCGGCAGAGCAGAGGTGGGCCAGTCTTGCCACAAAGAGAGTGCAGCAGTATAGTTACAGTACACATCCAGACTTACTGTGGCCAACTGTCCAACACAGGGCTGTACAATACGCCGCTTCTGTTGAGATGACCAGCACGATCAGATACAAGTTTAGGAGAGGCCAGTACAGGTAAGTTCCTGCTGATTTTTCCCACTGACACCAAATAGGAACAGCTGAATGCAACTTGCCTACTTTTTACTTAGCGTACATATTTCCACAATTATTATGATGCAGCAAAGATGCATTAAACCCAAAAGAAGTGTCCGCCCCTCTTTACTGCTTTAACATGTGTATTTAGAACATTTCTAAATTTATGAAATGCTTTGTTTTTATTGTGTGACCAGTCACACAGTTGTTAAATAGATCAGTTGAAAGTCAAAATGTGCCTTTTCTATGGAAATATATACAGCATGTTACAAGTGATTATAAGTAGGGGTATAAAAGTAGTAAAAGTAGGCAAGTCTGTCGGTACATCCCTCAGCATTTCCAGCTATCCACCACAAATAGAAACAGGTTTAACAGTGTAGAAGTCAAAGGTGCCAATATTAAAGGGAAATAATTAAGAAGAATAGAACATCTTTTTCTATGTGTGCTTATGTCTGTGTCAACATTATGCATGATAAAGTGAAGATTTAAAGTTGCAATTCTTATTTAAAACTATTTTACTTGACTCTATTGAATCTTTTTATGTTGTTGTTTACTCCTATGCAAAGCAAAGGTAGGCAACGAGCTGAAGCCTCATACTACCCTTTCTCTCTTTTTAATTAAAATTATTATTCATTCTTATTTTTTTTACCAGAAATTCTTTGTGGAATTGCTCACAAATTGAAAAACATTTAAATCAAGATGCCAGGCAATGTGTGGCTGAAAATCAAAGATAAATCTGTTAATTTATTTTTTGAGTACATTTCTTCATACCTCATGTGCACACATAACGAAAAAGATGTTTTTATTCAGTTCAGTCATTTGATTTTAATATTGGCATCCCTGAGTACAAAGTTTCAAGTGTATGTTTTTCAGCAAACGTCACTTGAAAACTTCTGAACCAAAGTAGCAACATGATGACCTTCTAACAAAATATGTTAAATTGAATTTTTTCTTTATCCATTTATTTGTTTGGGTGGAGAGCAGAGGGTTGAGGAGTGCCTTTGCTCAATGGCACTGGCTCTCTTTGCGGCACGACTTGGTGACACCCCTGAGGATTTATCTATCAGGGTGTTGGAGTCACCCACAAACCTTTAACATCAAAGCCTGACTGGAGCGCAAGGCAGCCAGGGTTTTCAGAGGAAGATCCTGCACAAAGAGGCCCTAAACAACAGGGAAGTGGTTGTTTAAGTCAGTGCTAGTAATCATGGCAGTGAGCCATGATCCAACGAAACAGAAAGTGACATCTTGTTAGGTCTGACTTGAGATCCCGGTTTTAAAGCACAGGTCAAAAGGTTCCCTTTCTTTGTTTCAGAGTGTGAGATGTTCATCTGGATATCAAACTCTGTCGGTATTTGAAGTAAAGAGCTGTAGTCAGAATATGACTAACCAAGCTTGGCATAGACTGAAAACAGAGAAAAATAGCTGAGCTGACTCTGCTTATACTAAAATAATAATAATAATTTAAAAAACCCTCCAGTGTCCTGATGTGTTCTTGTAATTTATCTTTTATGAGAAGAGAAATGTAAAACAGTAATTTGTGACTTGAGAGAAATCAATCTTTTAACAGAAACACACCACGGTTTGTCAAGAAATAGTTACAAGACACAAATATCCTGTCATTCAGTAAGTCAGTTCAACATTCCTCTGCCTTTATGAGTTAAACATACATAACGAAAGATACAGTGGTTGGTAGGTTTGTTTTTTCAGTTTTTATGCTAAGCTAGGCTAACCACATCCGTCTCTCGCTCTGTAAGCACAGCACAGATATGAGCAAGGGGGCTCCTGCTGAACTACCATTTACAGAGAAAGTATTTGCTGATCTTGCTGGCTCTGTAATGAAAGGCAATCTCCTAAGAAACTGAACATTTTACCTCCACAAACAGAAACCCCCTAATCCCCATGGGTCTCACTATGGGAATGAGGCCTGGAGTGTGAGCAGACACTGGACATGGACCTCCCATGCACACTGCTGCAGGGGGCTCTGAGGAGTGTATTAAAAACAAATTCAACAGGCATAAAGCTTGTTAGAAAAAAAAAATGGGATTGACTTCCTCGCAGGATAAAAACATCAAACCCCAAATCCTCTCTGGGCCGTTCTTTCTCTAAACTCCCCATTCTCAAATTCACCAAGCCACAAGCACTTACTGTCCAGAGATCTATATCACAACGCCATGCTACAATGCTAAGCATTTCAACATGTATCTTGCTATTTTTAAAGGGCTTTAAATAAAAAAGAGGCAAATTTTATGAATAAAAAACAAATCCAGCAGGAGAAGTTGAATAAGTGAAAGGTTAAATTACGATGAAAATGGATTTGGCTATCTGAAAAATCACAGATTAAACAGGAGACTCTCTTCTTGGCACCCCCACACAAGGCTCCTATCACGTCTGACTCTATGCTCCGGCAGGCCGCCGGTAATTGCCCTGTTTTCTCTCAACTAACCAAACCCTAGAGACAGCAGGCAAAAGAACTGCAGAGCTCTGCATGTGCTCCCCATGGCTGTGCTGCACACCATTTGCCTATCGAGCTTCTGCCCATTTTCTTCCCTTCCAGTTTCACTTAAAACTGGGATGTTAAATGCTGCAGGATGAACAACAAAACACTTTAAATTTGATATCTAACAATATTTAAATAGCAATACAAATCATGGATTAAAATCATTTCTGAATTTTAGCATAAACACTGGAGAAGTGACAGCTATTTGAAACAGTAATGCATTCGTTAAACAATCATGTAACAGGAATGTTTACCCGGTGTGTGTAGTCTCCACATGTGCCCTGAGGAGAACAGAAAGAGTTCAATCAGAAACAAGAACACCACAAACAGTTGAGATTTTCACATACTTTCAGGCAGATTTCTTAAAATCAGCTTCAAATTTTTCACTTTTTAATGTGTTTTCTGTCTCCAGAGGAGCTTTAACATCATTTAGTTATTTCATGTTGGGCTTGAACACTGACATTTTTTTTTTTTTTTTTTTTTTTTAGCACAAAGCCTATGTTGCAAGCTGGGTGCACTGAGTTTGGCAGACTCAAGTGTTGTGTAAGAAGGTAGGGTTTAATATGATAATCATGTTGCATTATGGGAAATGTAGAATCAAATGTTTTCAAGTAGAGCATAAGCCATGCTCGGGAATAAAGTCAGGATGCCTCAACCTCTGCTTGTTTAACTACATGATCTGAATACTCATTCCAACACTGTTGGTTGTTACGCTTGCCAAATGGTCAACATTTTGCAAACCGTGTCTCACCTTTTCCCCTTTGGGTCCAGGTTCCCCCTAGAAAGAATAACAACACCGGTGAAAGAGAGAAGTGAACGGTTATAAACCCAAAAGATTAGCAGGTTGTTTTCTCAGGACATCAGACTTCAGGAACTTACTGGGATTCCTTTAGGACCTCGCTGACCCTGAAAGACACCAACAACACAGTGTGTCATAGCAGACATTGATTTGCAGCTTGATAGAAGACTCAGCATTACTGAAAATGAAGTCCTTTATTTAACAGAGGGGAAATGAGCAAACACAACGAGGTATCAATCAAACTGAGGAATTAACTGTAACAGGCGTCCTTTCTAATTACTTGTTAGGGACAAGGCCCTCAGTTTGACTTTCCATTAGGTGCTCGGTGTGCCTCCCTTCAGTAGCTGTCAGAGCTCGGCGACTGGTTGATTAATGAACTCAGGGAAAAGGCCCAGTTGGACACGTCCATTGCACCCCATGCTAGTGACCCCACACACTAAGCAGCTCCAAAGCTACTTGTGAAAGCAAAAGCATCAGCAACATCTACAGACAACCCGTCAAAGCCCCTTTCAGCACTGCCTGATATTTTTCAGGAAGGAGACAAAGGAACATTAACTCATTATGAGGCAATAATTACCATTCAGTTTGAGTTTCACAGTATCCAACCCTACTGGGACTTTTTTTTAAAGTTATACTGAAAGAATTCACTGGAGCTGAATGTAGTAGGTACAAGTCCTTCCGCTTTGAAAAACACCATTTTGACTTCCTCTCTTGTCTGACCAAGAGTAAATGTCTTCAAAACATGGTCCAGCAGAAGCTTCTAGAATCAGTGGTGGGTGTTACAGAACCAGAGCATCAATCCAGCTGGGTAGCACTGAGACTTACATCACAACACACTTAAAGAAAGACAACTTTGTCTTTTTTCACCTGAAAGTCTGGATTGAAGCTGGAAAAATTGATAGGAAAAAAAATCATGTAAACTCTGTTTCTTATTACAGTACCTGCATATGGTGTGATGAAGGACACATAAAGACCGTTGCAATGGTACATATATTTTGGTTAAGTTTAGAAAAAAGTCAGAGTTGACAAAATCATGCAGGACATGATGTACTGTATTAAAACTGAACGCTAAACATAAACTTTAATCGTCTGTGAAAGCTGGAAATCCACATACTTGCTTTGGCTTAGGAATAGCTGAGAGTGTGCCAGAGTGGGTCGTCTTAAAATCATCAGAAAGGAATAATTTCAGAAACCTAGTCCTGCATTGTCTGGATTGTGAGAACATGGAATGTTAAAGAAAATGCTTCAAGGCGTTCATGTTGTCAAGGCTCAATCAGTTCAATCTAAAGTCCCTTAGTGTGCATTTTACTCAGTCAGGGTCATATGCACTAAAAGTGACTGAAAACCAGAGTTTTGCTAACAGCTCCCATCTGCCCAGACCTTTTCCGTACTGCATTTAACCCACTGCTAGTCCATCACGTTGTTGCATAAATCAGGCCACGACTCTGTTTTTCGTATAACATTGTGGGTAAAAAATAAGCAGACAGCTAAAGAGAACCACAAAACAAGGTTCAAAGTATGAAAACTTGCTTTGGCCTTTTCATGTAAATTGTCACCTTATGAAAGTATATTAATTGATTCAAATGTGTGCTTTATTGGTAGTAAAGTAGCTATAGTGCAACTATGTTGATGACAAATTTAAGGGACACTTACCAGGTCTCCCTTAAGTCCATTCTGCCCCTGTGTGAACATTAAAACAGAACAGCTGGTAAAATAATTTCATCAATCAATGAGTCAACCACATACCTCCATTAAATTTCTCTGGAAAGATCATTTTAGAAAATTTCACAGTCATGACATCAGTAGAGTTTTATTATACTAATGACCAGAATCATTCGGGCACTGAAGGAGCACTCAATTAGTGTTGATTCACTTTTTAACAGAACTTTGAGAAACTCACAGGCTTGCCATCCAACCCAATTGGACCCTAGGATAAAGAAAAAGATGTTTGAATGAATAACAGATATCAGCAACTGCATTACAAATAGTTATGACCACAGCTGGCCCCACTACAGTTGGAAAACTGGGTGCCTACATAAACTGGCTAATAATTTATGTAAATATGCAAAGGTGGTGTCAGTGTAGCCTAATTAAATAATGTAGGTCATGGCAAATTTAGGTTGTGATTCGTTCTGATTCAGGATTGCCACTTTGTATCTATACTGTTGATAATGCTGTGTATCACACACTTGGATCTTATTGAACTCAGATATGTCAGTTGCTTAGGAGATGATGAATTTCGTTACAAGAACATTTAAAAAAAAAAAAAAAAAAAAAGTGGTAAGAAAAATGACAAAAAAAAAAAACTTTTTCTTCTTCATACCCAACATGAGTGCTGCTCAGCAGAACTGCCCTCTTTACTGCCACTGATAGAAGGAAACTACTTTTTCTTGCACCAAAACTACTCTGCATTCACTTATTTACGATCACCTATTGATCTGATTGTACTGTGGCTGAGCAGCGCATAGAACAACTCCTGTTCCATCTCTGATTTAGCTTGGTTTGTACTGAGGAAACCTCCTCTATCCTTTTGAAAGAAGTCGTGGTTCTTCTGACTTTACAAGGTGTTCTTTAAAAGGTCAGGATCCGTAAAATTGCTGACAGTCTTTGGTCAGGGCCTTGTTACAGTGTCTTCTCTTTAGCTTTGTAGCTCTGCTCCAGACAGGTCAGAGTTTAAAAAGAACTATAGCTCCATCAAAGTGAGCAGTATATTTGTTACTGTCAGTTAACTAGTAGGCACATATGAACAGGTCTCGCCATAGAAAATAAACAAAAACTGGCAAAAGCTAAAATCTTCAGCACAAATACTAAAGAAGTGGCAAGTAATATGACCATGAAAAAATGGTGGATTACTAATAACAAGTCGGTATAATACACTAATACAATGTTTTTTCATTGTTACTTATTACCAGTAACACTACACATTTACATACGTCTCAGAACCACTACCATATTAACCACTTCTCAAGCTATTTATCAACCAATTAGTTATTATTCAGCAGCTAGGTCAGAATTTACTCATTCCTTGGTTACAAATGAATATTTGGTGTACTATAATATTATAGTAATAATCATAATATTAAATCACCAGCTGTTGTATGACTCATTAAAGCATAATTTACAGTATCAGTTCAGCTCACAGTATGGTCATGACTTACTGGAAAGCCTGGAAATCCTCTTGTACCAGGTTGTCCCTTATGAAGAAGAACAACAAAAAAAGACAATGAGCCTCTGACATCAAAAACATGCTGGATACAGGTGGTCAGTGAATGGAGATACAGTAGCCGTACAAGAGTGATACTAAAAGCAGTTAGCATGCAGACATACATAAATACATTCTGTGTACAGGAGGAAATCAGAAACTGAACAGAGAGGTAGCTACAAGGAGTTTTAAATTGTACACACACACACACACACACACACATATATACATATATATATATAAAATGCTCAATTTGTTTTATTTATTTGAGACCATGAGATGTGGTTAAAAGCGCCACAAAGAACTTAAAAGTTTTCAAGGTCAAGAACAACCTTTTACACTCACCCACCCCGCTAAAGTACATTTTGAATCTCAATTTTGAATTCCAAACACTCTTTCCTTTATAATAGAGTCCTGTTGTGTACATATCTGTAAAAATGACTTCTTTGCAGCCCACAGTCAAGCTGCAAAGTTTCAAACTGAAATGATCCTCACACCCATCCATCCAACCCGCTGAAATGACAATGTGGCAAAGAAGTTGAGGCACTTGGCAAGCCGAAGCTGTTATTTCCTCTCATTCACCTCCCCCCTCTGTGGAAATAGGGCACAACTGGAGTCTTTAATGTCAGTCCCACCTGCTGTGGCAAACTAGCTTCTAAGTGTTTCTGACAGACTGGTTGTTGGAGTTTAGGACGCTGCTCCTACTGTGCAGACCTTCCTCTGCAACCTGTTATTCATTAGAAATGTCTATTACCATCCAAGAAGTGAAGGCACATATAGATATAGATTGCAATAACCATCCCTTAGAAAAACATGTGTGCTTCACTGAAGTTGGCTGGACTCTTGGTTTCCTTTTTTGGTTTTTGAAGATAAATCAGCAACATATCAAACTCCAGTAAATTAAACAGTAGAAGAAAAACAATCACTGAACTCATCTGACCTCCCACGAATATGAGCCATAACAAGAGCAACCATGAAGGCCTGGTGTCTGGACAACCAACAACGACCCCAGTTGGACCAGGATGGAGTTTCTTGCTTTGCTTCCCGATAAAACAAACATGACTGATGATCCAATACATAGCCAACTCTCTGTTCCAATGCTCTTGAGCAATACTACTGTTTCCACACAGTCTGTAATTATATAGGCTGGCATTATTATGTCATTTGTGGTGCATTCACCCAGTCTCGAATAAAGACGGTTTGGCCGGACTTGTGTAAACCTGAGTCCAGTCCCCCACAAGTCTGGAAAAGACAATTCTCTCTGACAGTCTACCTCAGTAAAGTTTGCCGGAGCTTGCAAAGTTAATGTGGTAAGCAGAGGTACTACTGTGTGCAGCCGTGATTCCAGAAAGGAGGTTTATTATGTGTAGGGAGAGGTGAAAACACTTACAGGAGGTCCTCTTGGTCCAATGATAGACAGGCCAGGCTCACCTGGTGCTCCCTATGGACAGATAAAACGACAGGAGCAAAACAAAGCATGACTAAAAGATGAGAAGGAAAGGAGAGTCTTTGCTTTCATTGTTACCTCCAGAGAAATTCAGCACATTGATATATTCCTCCAAAGGTAAATAGCTACAGGGGGAACAAATCCAACCACTAACACATGTATACAGTGTGGTATTGCACAACTGGTGTCACACTTCATAGGTGCTGCAGTGATAGTTTGGAGGGTTAGTAGGTGAACCATTGTGGATAGGGAGCTATCACGTTAGCCAGATAACTGACTTGTATAAAAGGGACACTCAAACAATTTTGCACATCAAAGTCAGTTCTTCATGATGAGTGCTACTCAAGCTGTGAAATGATGTGCAATGTTTTCTGTGCCTCCAAAGTCTCAGAAACATAACTACTGACACCAAAGTGTTGTCATCAGTTACATGAGAGCTACAAGCTACATATTTGCCTGCATTATTTATTATTTTATTCACATAAAGTCAAACAAAAGACTGATGTCAGAATCTCAGAAATTTTCTGAAATATTTTTTTGTTTTTATTATTGTGCAGTTCAGGAAATAACAGTCAAACACACAAAACTAAACTCTACTAAAAAATATATGTCCGCTTGAAAAGGGATGTAAGGACACCCCCAGACATTAAACTCACTGTAGAACTGACTTATGCAGTGTGGGTTCTCTCTAGGTTCTCTGGCTTCCTCCCACAGTCCAAAAACATGTTGAGGTTAATTGGTGATTCTAAATTGTCCAGAGGTGTGAATGTGAGTGTGCTTGGTTGTCTGTCTCTAAGTGTAGCCCTGTGACAGACTGGTGACCTGTCCAGGGTGTCCCCTGCCTTCACCCTAAATCAGCTGGGATAGACTCCAGCCCCCCCGCGACCCTAATGAGGATTAAGTGGTGTATAGACAATGGATGGATGGGAAATGCACTAAAGTGGAAATGCATAACTATTTTACAGAACTCAGACTCTAACTATTTTTCCGATATAATTCAAAGAATGAAACTCAAATGAAGTCGGAAGTTGGAGGGTGAAAATATCCAGCTATCCTCCTGCAGCTCTTCTCTTTCCTCGCTGTTCTAAGTTTCTCCCACCAGACAAGCATGAGTTTACTTTTGTATCCTGCATACCTGCTGTTGGATTTGAGTCCTTAACTCACCAATCAATGACATTTGGTTTATCAAGACACTGACAGAGTTTAGACACCTGTCAAACTTTCTGTTTATTGCATTTACAACCAATACAGGAAACCTTTTCTTCACCATTATAATGTATCTAAAATGCATTACACGACATAACTATCTTTAAAACTTGAAAGGTTCTTCTGTTTCTTTGAAATAATATTTCTTTAAAAGTGAATTTGAGCTAAAATGACACTAAATTACTTTCAGACAGCTCCAGGACAATGCTGGCATTTAATGTTTTTGACTTAAGAAATGCACTTGCTTTGCATTTGCATCTATGATACAATGGATTTAGAATGGTGTGTGTGTGTGTTTTCTAAATGAGCTCTTCATTTATCTTGCCTTTGTGAGCAATTCTATTTTGTTGCGTTTTTAACTTTGCTTTAAACTGTGCTGTTTAAAATGACCAGCCTTTAAGCGTTCATACTGTTCACTTCCATCCCATTCAAAGTGCATGTGATTTCAAGATTGTACTCTGACAATGTGAATTTTTTTGAATGTCAAAATAGACTCAAATGGTTAGCACCACTGTAGAGTAAACAGTGGAGTGCCTACAGGCTTTGGGTTTGGAAAAAGTAGTCAATTTATACCACGACAGCAGCACTCTCTGGAGCCTTTCTGACCCTCCCGGCCCAATCCAACAAAACACTGAAACCAGACTGGCCCAACTCAGATTTCCAGCACTTTTCCTAATTAGCTTCTTCTCCCCTCTTGAACGTAAATCCTACCATAACGACATATCGGATGGAGCCAGTCATCCAACTAAAACAAAGGTGATTCTAAATATTTCTAAACAAGCGTTTATTTTAGGAGCCCAGTATTTGTTTTGTCACCCTCGGTTCGATGGCAGATGTATCACTCTGGGGCCAGAAGGTAAAGGTAATGATGGAGAAAAAGAGAGTTCATGTCATCTGAGGCAGGTTTTAATTACACCCTTGGTTTATAACAGCTGTAGTAGCTAAGACAAGTGAAGATTTACAGGTACACTGGTGCTGAGATTGGATTACTTTGGTAGTGAGGTCAAGGTCACAAGGAAAAGTTAGAATCTCAAGTTAAACCAGGAGCAAATCAGGGAAAGTTAAAAAAAAAAAAAAAAAAAAAAAAGATGCTGTGGAATCAAAGACAAAACTATGAACATTTCAACGACTTTAAAATACTTTTTCTTTAGCCTATAAAGACCGATGCCCACCAGCTGTGTTTTCTTATTGCTCTTTTTTTTTGTTTCGCAAAACCAATCTGTCTTTTCTTTTCCTCTTGGCCTGGCCCAGTTTGCCAGTTGCTTGCTCCAGGCATTCTCCCACTAAAACCCACAGAAGCCAAATGTTTGAAGAGTGCAGTGTTCTGCAAAAGATCGTCTTCACTCTGCGGGCCAGCCTCAAGCTTCCTTTCCGGATGATGCTTCCTGCTAAGAGATGATATACAGCCAAGTCTGCAGTATATAGTTGCTGTATTACTTAATCTCTCTCCTGGCAGCTACCGTAAGACACTAACCACAGATCTAGATCACAACCTATAACAATATGTTCCCTCACTAGGAAGCCAACATATCATTTTGGGTGCAGATCAGTAGAGCAATCCAAAAAGCTGACACTCCATTGTCTGCTTCTCCGCTTACTGCCTTGGTGGTTAAGGTACTATTTTTGTTCTCAAGCCAGTCCACTGCCTAAACTAGCATATACTCAGACTTTGGCTAATAACCACATTCGTCACAGTGGTATAACAGACAGGAATTTGTTGTGTTCTTCCCCTTTTGTTTTGTGTTGATGAGAACAAATCTGTTAATCCGCTGTTTCTGGCTTAGATACAGCTGATAGACTGGAACTTTGTGATTGCTTTTGCCAATGTGGAGCCAGTATTGAAGAGTGTTCAGATCCAGTAAACCACGTTTGCAATATGCTGAGACAACACATTGTCACAAAATTCTATTCACTATGATTTGCAGTGTAGTTTCTTCTATACAACATACATTCATAAGGCCTTTGTGATAATAGGAAGCCACAGCTTGATAGAACTACTTGACATTTTGTCAGTGAAACAATATGGCAGCACAAAAACTGCAAAGGTAGAAAAAAATCAAAATAACCCCAATAACAGTCTAGCGTCACTCAGATAAAAAAAATTAAAATTAAAAAATAAAAAAACACCACAAAACTCTAACATTTCTAGGGGCTGTTAATTTTTCTTAGATTTTTTTGCATGCTGGAGAAGCTGTCTGACTCCAGTTTAAACCTTCAACCAGGAAATTGGAAAGCATGCGCTGTTGAGGATAATGGAGGTGACAAGGACCAAGAGAGTGGGGCATTTCAAGACCACAATATTCCTCAGTAGTCACACTGATTTTTCAGACACTGTATTACACTCTAGTAGTTGCACTAACTATTCATCAGTCATTAGTTTTTTTCTTTTCAATAAAATAAATAAAAATCTACAGGACAGCTTTAAGTTTTACTTGAAAAATGCATTTAACTCAGCATCATCTCTTCGAGCTGAGTTGATTTCATTGGCAGTCTTACTGCATGTTTACCACCTCTGACACAATTTTTGCCGTTCATGAAGCCAAATGGGAGATACCGGAGCCTACAATAAAATTTGTCTTACATGTTATGTCCACCTTGAGGCCAATATTAGACTTTTTCTTCCAACTGGCAGCTCATTTTTATGATAATTTCAACTTGACAGACGCCAAGATTTAACTGTTGTGCAATGCACTAGTACCATTTATTTATCACAATATATAACTACTCATTTTAAGTTATCTTTGAGAATCTGCTCGTGTACCCTGCTGTGTCCCCTATAAATGTCTCTCCACTTCCTACGGGGAGTCTTAAATTAGAACTTTCAGACGCTTTTGTGACAAATCATTACTATTGTGTTTCACAGTGTAAAGAGTTCAGGTAATCCAACCAGGGTGGGAAACCATTTATAGAATGTGACCCTCATGCTTTTTAAAAATACAGGCCCAAGTTGCTAATGTAAATCACATGCTACCTGTACGCACAATGCAGTGCACGGCTCTGCATTACTAACCACTAACACCACCACCCACTAAGTCACATCAAGGCATTGTTTCAAATTACAACCTATTTATCTTTCACTGTTGTTCTGTAACCCATCCTTTTAGTGCTGATGCAAACAAACTACAATGAACAAAGTAACAGAGGATACAAATAAAGGCCAGAAAATTTTTGGACAAAGGCGCAGTTTGCCTATGACTGGTGCAAAAATAACTACATTTTTATGTGATCCAGACTCCTAAACTTACCTTCTCCCCTGCGTGTCCTTTTAAGCCCTGGGATCAGTCACAGCAGACACAGTCACATGCAAACAGGTATGAGGAGAGAGACACAAGAGAAAGAGGAACCAGTGTTAGAGACATGGAGAGGGTTCGGGGCATGCAGCATCCTCAGTACTAGTGATGGGGGTGATGGTCTAAGAGCTAAGGAGGGCTACTGTATGCCTAAGTTAAGTGGAACTAAGTAGAAGGTAAAGGCCTCAGTATGCCACAAACAAAGTGCTTTTCAGATTGTCCAACAGTGACTGAAAGATCCTTTCTGATAGTGGAATCAGGGGTACAACTGTTTCACGCCTTTCTGTTATTATTCACACATCACTTTTCATGTGTGCATTGAGTGTGATGCTATAAATACTTTCAATAACACGCTGTCCAAATTCCCCAACTTCACAATATCATATTACAAACACATGCAAAACAAAAGTTATTTTCTTATGAACACTGTGAAGCAACAAATCACGTTACTTTATTTCACTTACTTTAAGGAGCATGACCAACATAGATGCTTTCTATGGGTACAGTTCAAATTTTGCTCCTAAGTACTGGCCTTCATTTATAATTTAATTTATAAAGAAGGTCAAACACTTCTGCTTGTTTACACTGAAATGATTCTATTGCTTCTGGATCGTAGTATTCATAGCTGACTTAGGGTGAAGGCAGGATACATCCTGGACAGGTCTCCATTAAACTGTTTATATGAAATGTGAATTGACTGTTTCCTGACATCACTGTGTAATTACCAGTCTGAAACTGAAAGAGTTTGCTAACTGACTTTGGGAAAGCCTTCGTTTCTTTGCTGCTGCTGTGCTGATGAAACATTGAAATGAGGTTGTGTGTGCACAAATGTGACTGAGGCTGAACCAAATTAAAATCGAATCATGTTTTTTACTGTACTCAACTGTTGCACTGTTAGCTGTTTTATTTCTTTTATCATTGTACTTACTTAAATGTAACCACTATAGTATGCTTGACCCACAAGCTCAAGACACTCACCATTCTCCCAGGAATTCCCATACTTCCTTTGTCACCCTATTGACCAATGCAAATGCAGAAGGAACAGGGGTCAATAAGACAGTTAGAATGAGGACTTAAGTGAACTCTTAAAGGGATACCATGATATTCAGGCATATAATCATCTAATCTCGTCTAAGTAAATTGGACTTAATTTGAAATTCCATTGATGCGTTTTAGGAACAGCAGTTGCGACACAGCAGTGACACTGATTTACTAGCGCTATTATTGAACCTAACTTCAATTCAGTTTTTAATTAGATATTCACAACATATGTAATCTCATGGCACTTCACATAGTAATGTAAAGATCTTGTGAATTTTAAACAGAGAACCCAACAATCCAGATTGCCTTTGGGTTCTCTATGTCTAACTGGTGCTACAACTGGGAATGTGATGTTAATACAGGGTATGCAGACACTGTGCATGTCCTAATTCCATGGTATCCCTTTAAGGAATAGAATCACTTGTGTTAGTCAGCGTGGTAAGTTCAACATGCCATGCCAAATGGTACAACCAGAGAGAAGCAGTGCACAACATAGTGACAGAAAAAAATGCTTAATGCATTCATGCCCAACTCAAGAGTCCAGAGGGGTCTGACATAACTGAAATAATATTGAAAATATTTCTTACGTCATTTTAAGCAAGTGGTTAGTGGTCCCTCCTTGATGAACACTTGGCCATTCTTGTCCTTTCACATTGCGTGAGATAACCATAAACCTTGTCATGTCAAAGTACAGTGATGACATGATATCTATTTCTTAAGTCTTTAATTCTGCACTCAGTAGCTCCACCAGTATTTGAGGATCAGGCAGTGCACTGCTGATGAGAGCTGGTTGAAGACCTGCTGCTGCAGGAGGTCTTGAAAATAAGGGGAGTCATGTAGGCACCGGCTGATAAGGCTGCTGGCAAGGGCTCTGATTTTTAAGTCACAATACTCATCTGTGCTTTGAAGCTCTCATCTGTGAGGAGAAGTTTTGCAGAGACACAATGCACGACTGCATGAACAGTTTAAACCAGAAGATAAAAATGTGAATGAAAATATATTTCTATGCCAGTGTTTAATGGAAATGTGGTCCTTCTTTAGTGACACAGAGGGTTACTTTACTTTGCTAAATAATAAATATTGTACAGCTCGGCACAAACTGCTATTTATGCCTCATAGGGTGCAGAATGCTTACACACTTTAGGCATTAATGGCCAATTCATGTTTTAAGTGTGCAAACTGTCCTATTTAAACCACAAAAGGTGCTCCTATGAATGTTTTTGAAAAGACTTTTTACAGAATACAACAGCTGCAGGTACACTGGGCAGACATTGCACAGAATTCCTGGAAAGTGTAGAACATCTTACTGTATTTGGGGACCACTGATGGAAAGCATGTATGAATGAAAGCATCTTCAAAATTACTTCTTCAATAACAGCTCAGCTTAGTGATGAATTTTAAAGGTGTGGATAACTGAAAGTTTCCTCATACGGTCTCTCCTTATAAAAACCATTGGTTTCCAGCACCATTTGTTTTTAGGGCACACATTCAGTCGGTACAATTGGTGGTCACAAGCGTTGGGCTGCACACAAATATCCACAGGGGGTGTCTTGGGTGCATATTAAAATTTACATCCCATGTGCCCTTGTGGACTCACACACAAGGAAAGCATGAATTGACATTAAGGAGGTTTCTTCTTCAAGGGTAGATGGTGTTCTTTACTGCAAAGATTACATTTTTTTTCTTGACACAACAAATGTCAGCTAGATGAATGTCTTGTATATCAAGCCTCTGACGAACTGCAGAAGTATCCCATAAATTACAGCATGATTTCGACACTGCATGGCTCACTTTTCACTTAATATCCTATCAGAAACAGTTTAGATGGATTTTGACAAACTTTCCAAACATTTCAAAACAAACAAATAAAACAATGCTGTTCCAGACAAGGCTAGACTTGGTCTGTCAGAGTTGTAACCATTAATGTTGATGTCTGGGTGAAATGTGAACAAATAAAGAGCTGAAGTTTCCTGACAGACAGGATATGTCCATCAGTTTTAATAAACATATGTTGCCTGCTTTTCACATTTTAGTCAAACTGCACTCTTCATGTCTTCTGTGTGGACTGAATATGGGCATAGATTCAGTTGTTTTCAGCCTTGGAACATCAGAGGTGCTGGTATCTCTGTCATTAGTTTGTGGCATATTGTTAAAGCCTTTAAATACCATCAGGTCACAGCTGGGCTCTTTGAAGCCCTGTCCAAGGTCCTGATTTAAACCAAAGCCTTGGGGAGAATCTGGTACCACCAAAGACAGTTTTAATCCAGAGCTGAGGGCTTGACAAAGTGCCTTATGTGATTATTTGTGGCAACCACAAAGTACAACCTTCACTACTGGGTTTAATAGCCATGAGACAAATTGAGTGTTTTGAAAAACCTCATTCAGTTCATGTTTTACATGATGTTCCACAAACAGAAACCTGATCACTACAGCAATGTTCTTCTAGCTGTACACATCCACAACATGTTTCTTCTTATTCAGTCAGACAGGCAGTTTGTTTATACATGTCCACAATCTTGTGTTGTTTATAGTTAATACAGGGTTACAGGGTTCTCGCCAGCGTGAACGTTACACTGCTGCCTGAAAAAAATCACACTGCAAATTGGGCTGTTACACTGTTTTCGAGGGTACGTAGCAGGAAAATTATAATTTCTCTATGTTGATTGTACCCAAATCTGCATGTATAGAAGCTATTTTAGATCGCGTTAAATGTGCTTCACACGACTGCACGGAGGTCTCAGCTTTTGATTGACACCTAGTTTGGCTAATACGAGGGCTTTGGGGGTGACTGACACCCTGAAGAGCCAATGAGTGTCTCAGACAGTCAACACACAAGTCCCACCCTTGCAGATTCAACTTGTCAGGTTGCACACACTCTTTGATGCTATAAACTTTTAGCCAGTGGGCAGACGAACACGCTGGTCTATAGGATGCCAAGATTGTTTTTGTGTGGTGACCGTGGAAGCCGTGTGTAGTTGCTCAAGGCTTTAAGTGCGATCTAAAATAGATTCTGCCTGATTTCGCCAGAAGGAATGAATAAAACAGCCAGAGCTGATCTCAAGCTGGGAAGACATTACTGCAGAATTTGTGCCTTTGAGGATCTAATAGATACTGCAGACCAAATTATTTTACTGGATTATTTTCACTGGATCTGTACGGACAGAATGAGACCAATCTGGTACGGAATGTTTGAGCTGCAGAGAGCCTTCAAAAGCAAGAAAAGTCAAATTTTAACATTTTGCTTTTATGTACAAAAAGCTCTTTGTGTCAACACTCTGGTTGCTGCAGGTCAAAAAGGTTTATATCATCAGAAAGACGAGACTCTGAGCTTTCATTTGATATGGATATTGTCAGGCAACTTGATTGAGGAGCATGCACACGTGGCCGTAATGTTTTTGGAAGTTAGTCATGTCCCGGGACTGGGACGTAGGAATGTTAAGGGGTAAAGTTAATTCCAGAGCTTTCTGGTATATTTAGACCAGGGGTGCCCAATCCAGGTCCTTGAGAGCCCCTATCCAGCATGTTTCAGATGTTTCCCTCTTCCAACACACCTGATTCACATGATCAGCTCATCATCAAGCTCTGCAGAAGCCTGATTGGATTGGATTGGACACCACTGATTTAGACTGACAAAGAAGGCCCTTTATAAGCCCATAAAGCTTCAAGGGGATATTCGCTCCCCACCAGGCGCCACCACTGGACCCCTGGCTTTTAAGGTGATTTTTCCATCCCACTATTCTGCTAAAAAATCCTGGTAAGAACCCTGTGATTTTAAGGGGTTAAACAAGGATGGAGTGGTGGGCCGTGCATTTTACTCCTCGGCCTTCAGTGGCATCCTACCTGAATCAAGCCACCTCTTAACACCGTCATTATGACACCACGGCTATAGAAACCATCAGTATTATGCAGAAAGGCGGCATAACAGGAAGTTACATTGCAGACAGGTATTTCATGTTGGAATGAATGCCATCACTAAAGGAAGAAACCCAGTTAAAACAATTCAACAAGTCTCCATTAACTGCAGCCACAGCTGCACCACATACATCACATCAGGGTTCTCACCACACTATTTCCCTGAAAAAACACACTGTATCTTGGCCCGCTATGCTGTCTTTCAAGCTGCGTGTTCAGATATTTCAATATTTCAGATGTGCAAATTTTCCTAAGAAACTCGTTTCTCTACCATCGTCTCTCCCCGCTTTCGCTAAGACCCACAACCCCGCCCCCCGTCCCGCCCACCGTTACGCTGTCTGAACATTCTGGTGAGGACCGTGCTTGATAGTCTCATATTCACCAGTGTCTCACTGCCCAAATACACACCCACTGACACACACACGCACGCACACACAAACACTAGGCCTTGAGCTAACAAACACACTGCAGTCAAAAGGATTTATGTAGGTCTTTAGTGGTATAATGCCAAGGTGTCTTAGGAATATTTACAATCTGAGTGAGCCTCAGTGAAACTTAAGTCAGCGCTCAACACTCCTTTGAGTGTCTCTGCACAAGTAGCACCCATACTGATGCTACTCGTGCAGAGACACTCATATATTTGCTTTGACAAACACAGCCACAACATTAAGATCACTGCCAAATGGAGTAAATAACACTGATCATCTCTTTAAAATGTTCTGCTGGGAAACCTTGGGTCCTGGCATTCATGTGGGACTTACTTTGACACACACACTCTACCTAAACATTGCTGCAGGTGGTTTTAATGTTTCAGCTAATTGGTGTGGTTTTGCAGTGAAGCATGTTAATACAGATATTGCATGTTAGTTTTTATGAGGTATGAGTGAATTATTAATTCTTTAGTTGCCTGTGAGTAGCCAGAGGGTTAGTGGGAACTGTAGGAATACATTGTGTGGTTGGTAAAGTGAGGAGGGAGCACTGTGTTTATGATCCATCCATCATATCAGTGGGGTCTGCTCCCTGATTTTCAGTTCTTAAAGGCCCTTATTCCAAAAACCACATCCTCCTGCCCTCATTCAGGCAAAAACCACTCATGATTTTACTTCCCGCTGCCTGGCAGGTGTAATCAATCACAAAGCCCGGAAGGAATCTCATCTTTACTTTGACTGTCAGTGACACCCCAGAAAAGGACTGATCATGGGGCTATTCTCCAGTTAAGACTGTTCAATGGACCTGTTTCACAAGTGGGCTGCTCAGAACCAAATGCGGGGTTTGCGGGTTGCAGGGTCAGATGCTAGATGGCGACCTGTTGTCATGATAGAAACCATGTGAGTTTTGACACATTGAGACTTTGCTGGATCAGCAGATAGAGGAGCAAAGGTTTCAAAGCTATAAGCATTCGGTTCCACTGCTGTACTGACCTCTCTGAGGTTTCTGAACCAAGAAATGATCGTAGAAACAGCAATAGAATTAAACTGAATTGCTGCTCCACATTGAAATGCAGATAGTTTAAGTTCAGTGCAATAGTGTTTCCTTAAAAATACAGATTTGTACACAACTACTTTTCATTCCTAAATATGTTCTGTAAGAAACTACCCAGTGTTTCAGTGGTGTAACATGGTGCACACTCTGGTAAGGCAAGGCTCTGTAACTTGTTCCCACAAGTGCCAATTACAAAACAAATATTGCTTCATTTCTGCAAACTTAAAGTCAGTTTTAAAAAAAATTAAAAAATCTGTAAGGGACCAACTTGGAAATGGTAACTTCTAAAGCTCTAGCCAACTTGCTAAAAGGGCAAAGATTGGCATCATAAGCTTGAACACACCTGTTTTTTTGTTTTTGATTAACATGTATTGGACACAGGCACCCTACTCAGGGGAGGACTAATGCAAATTAATAGGCTGTATATTTGCAAAGTTGAAATTAATTTACCACTAACCAGTTCCATCACTGTGTGCCTGAAGCTTTCAGGACTCCTGGAGTTTGGGGTTTTGTAATCTATCTCTGGAGAATCTAAATCGGCTACTATTCATTAGCAGCAACATTACATTTTATGCTGATCCCAGATGAAGTAAGACCAAATATTCCTTATGGCTTTAATCAGATTGTGGTATTTACTCTTTCAAAAGTTGCATAGCCTCACTTTAATGCTTGCAAATGACACCATTTGTCGAGACTAGGTTGTTTAAAGTACATTGCTTTCTGAAATAGTGTCCCAGAGACATATGCTTATCCTCAAACAAAGACAACAATTACTCAGTAAAGAGCAGGCAGAGAGATCAATACTGCAGTGACCATCATTTATGCGTGCAAAGTTTGTATACAGAGACACACAAAGACGCAAGTTAAAAAGACAGTTACCGGAAAGCCTGCTCGTCCAGGAGGACCCTGAAAAAGGGGTGAGACAAAATTGGTACAAAAAGGAAAGAATACAATTTACAGATAATGTCCACATAATAGAAGATCTCTCCACTGAACCAGGCCAGAATAAAACAAGTAGCAGACACTAGCTGCTATGTTTTGTTTTGGCCTTTCTGCCTTAGTGACAGCACACAGAAAGTACCCTGCTGATGCAGTAACATGCCTCTTCAAAAACAGACATTAACAGAAATTATCTGAGCACATCATGAGACTGTCTAAAGACCAAAGAGGTTTCACTACAAAGACTCATGCAAAGGTTGGTTTTGGGAGAGTGCATGCTGAAAGTCCTTATGTTTCTGCACAGCAAAGTCTATTCAAACTTCTAGCTGACTTCACCCTACTTGAACATCTTGTTGAGGCGGATATGACAACATATCAGCATGGTGGCTTTCATCCAAAACAAATCACAAGGAGCTAGAGTACAATGGCTTTCACTTACAAGCAGGTACTAAGAATAAGAAGGAGCACAATGTAAAAAGTCAAGTGCGTTTTGTTTATTGAGAGCGAGCGGAACTTAAGTCTGTGCTTCTTGTGTGAGCAGCTCTTAAGTAAAGGACACAATGCTAATTGGTTGCAAGTAAAAACAGGAACTCCCAACATTTTCGGAAAGGCTACTGAGGCACTGACATACTGACACTTTACTAAGGAGAATGATAACTGGCTGCTCTTGAATTGTGGCATGTCATCAATATTTTTCCATGAGGACTTCAGTGAGAGTGCTGCACTTCCCAGAGAAAGTCTGTGTGTGTGTCTGTGTGTGTGTGTTTGTGTGTGAGTGTGTGTGTGTGTGTGTGCACACGTGGGTGGGTGACTGCTGGCTGACAGCACAAGAGGGGAAGTCATTCCTCATATCAGTAATTCTGGATGGATGAAACTCAAACATTCATCTGGCTCTATTAGTTTTAATGATTGCTTTTCAACATCGACTTAATTCTTTTATGTTGGGAGTTTTTCTAAGAGAATGTAATACTCCACCAAAAATCCCTGGAGCAGCACATTGACTTAAAAAGTCTGTAACACTTTTGTGGTGGACAGCAGCTCTGGTCAGGATAATAATACATCAAGCTACACCAGGGCATTGGAGCGCAAAGGAGCTTAAAATGTGATGAGCATGATGATGATGTCTGAGAGAAGTTTGAGGCCATGAGGTAGAGATTACATTTTGGATCTAATAAACAACCAGTACAATGCTTCCAAGGTTTGGCAATTTCATTTAACATAGTTTTATTCAGGAATTTGCACCACATAGTGTACATGTTGCATACGGTGGCCTCGATTCATCTGAATGGTACATCTTTATTTGAGGCAGGCTTACTGTAGAGATTGACCTTGATTTCTGTTTTTTCCACTTTCTAATAAAGTAAATGTCCTACCAAATGTCAAAATATACCTTTATGTAAAATATAGGAAAAAAGGTACTTTACAATTTTGAAATGACTTAAGGATGTAATTAAACACTGAAATGGTGCTGTAATTTCTGCTTCACACACACAAAGCAAAGGAAGGAATTAGTACAGAGCTATAAAGGTTTATCCTTTCTTATAGTTTTGTCCTCATGTTCTTTTTTTTTTTTTTTTGACTTGCAGGCTTAAACCAAACCCCTGTAGACCCAATAATAAACCTAATAAAGCAGCCAGAAGGAACACTGCATGTGTGTGTGTGTGTATGTGTGTGTGTGTGTGTGTGTGTGTGTGAGTGTTTTGCACTGTCTCTCTTTTAGACTCTGCTCTCATCAATGTGAAAGAAATATACATGTGTTTAATCCTTCTATGGTCACATTTGCAGTCTTGCTATTTATTCCAGCCACCAGGCAGTCACAGGGCAGTGCTTGAAGGTACGTAGCAAGGTGCTGAGTGTGAACATGCTGCATGGGAGCTGCCAGCCGGTTCGCCACTGGGTCTCCAGGGGCTGTATACAAGGAGCAAAGGTCATTCAATCCCGGAAGGAACCCTTCACTGGAATTACAAAGTAATCCTCCAACATGTGGCTCCCATTTGGCAAAGTACTTCTGAATGAATGGGAGGGCAAGGAGGGGGTGGTGGGAGAGAGGTACATTTGGCCATCCTACGTGGGATGTATGGTCTCCTGGGTATTTCTGTGCTCACTAAAAAGTGATTCGAGGTGCAGGAGAGGTTTTACTCAGTTCTTACTGGTGTTATTTTAGCCAGAAAGTGACTGATGATACTCTGCAACTGAACTTGGACAGACACACAAAAAACATCAGTACTTAGTTGTCAATGAATAATGCTCTTGTGTTTGGTTTTGCTAGGTTGAATATTTATTTCAATTAGACTTCAGGAACTGTGCTTCTGCGTTTTGAGGTTTTTGCTGACAGCTAGTGAGGGACCCCTGTTGGTATTCTGTTCAGCTTCACCAGAGTCAGTGAGTGATTCCTATCATCTTTCATTACTTTTAAGTGTTTCTTGCCCGACATAACAGGGCCAAGTGCTTGTGTGCTTGTGATGTGACCTGTGACGAACCATGACCTATCATCGTTTTGTTTTTTAAGGATGACAGCAAGCCAGTTTAAAGAGACAAGTAAAGAGAGTAACTTCATATCACCTTTCACTTGTGTTAGGTTACTTTTGAAGAATCTGCAACAATACATGAGCCCTGTGATGGACATGCAACCTAACTACATGGTGTTCCAGCCCTTGGTGCTGTCCAAGCTAACCCCAGCCAGCCTGAGCATGGATGCATAATGTAAATGTGAATTTATGATATTTACTCATGGTGCTGTTCCATGGAACATTTACCTGGACTTTAGAAATTGATTCATTTCAGCACAGTTGCTGTATTCACCGGATTTACTTATGGCAGTGAGATAAATTCAGATTTATCTCCTGGGAGCCTTCTACTTAAACCCAGTCAGAGTAGCTTGTGTCTGACTGAAATCACCCCATCTGTGAAATCTTTGTAATGGCTGCAGCAGGACTCGGACCATTTAGCCTCTTAAGCATCAGGACCCAGCTGTCAGACCTGAGCTTATTTCTTGCACACTGCCCAGTGTTCTATACATCCCTTAACTTTTCTGTTAATTTGATAACAAATTTCCTGGATGAATGGTTCTATTGCAGAATTCTGAAGTGAAAGCAAGTCACCATTAACTTATTAGTTACTAATTAGTTTTTAGAAGGTCAGACACAAAGGTTTACATTTACACCTGAAACATTCTGTCATCTTTGTCTACTTCATACTTTCAGCCATGAGCAGCAACTCATTTGCATTCTATTTCTGATGGCTCATTGAAAGTCAAACGGAGGAAGAGGAGTTAGGACCAATTTTGTTTTAAATATTCTTTCTATTTTTTGGTGTAATTTGGTAAAAACCTAAGGGAATAGTGTATGTCTAACAGCACATAAAGGACATGTGGAACCTGTCTATGTCTAGGACTTTAAAATGCTCAGATCCTGTGGAGATAGACCTGAGAAAGTAAATGACAGTGGAAAATCTGCCTTGCTGTGTGACCTCATGTATCTTAAAACTTCCTGCGCAGGAATATCCCTCGAATTTTCCAGGGTGGGACACTTGGCAGAGCTGATTTTAACACTGATACAGCTGTACAAAAGTCAAACTCAGATGTACCCTTAGATAGCACCCAGATGTTTGGAGTAGTGTCCCTAAACCATCTGCCACTGACGCACAATGATTTTCCTTTAAACCAAAGGCTTTATTTAAGCTGTTTGCTTATAGTCAGCCAAATATGGCATTCAGTTATCCCATAGAGCTGAATTGGGCTGAAACCTATCTTAGCACTCAGAGAGGTGGGGTAGGCTTTGGACAAGTCGCTGGTGAATCACAGGACTAACAGAAAACCATTCACATCCACAGCTACAGACAGTTTACAGAACTAAATTTAGGCAGAAACCCACACAGAAATTAGGAGACTATGCAAACTCCATACAGAAAAAGCTGGCCAGCAGATTCAAACTGAGAAACCTCCTGCTGTGAAGACTATTTTGCCAACCAATCCTGAGCACCACTTACTTGACATTATAGTACCTAATATTACAGCCTGTGTTCACCATGTGGACAACTTGGAGAACCGTACCAAATGTATACAAAAGAGCCATATAATAAAGCCATGTCTACATTACCACTACATCAAGACAAGCAGTATGTAAGGCAGTTGTAATCAGATAAGTTCCAGGGGACTTTTCATCTACAGCACACCAAAATGCAAAAAATAAATCACTTTCAGTCACTTTACCACATGCAGGTCACACAAGGCTTCTGGTCTACTTACTGGAGGTCCTGCAAGACAGATAGAGAGAAAGACAGAAAAAACATTTAGATTGCAGGTAACATACATTACATACAGACAGCCCAAATATACCTCAAATATCTGCTTGTGATTTCCTGGATAGTGCTATAAATAATGTAGACAGGAGTAAAAATGAGCTGTGGGCTCTAGTCCCATCTCTAATGGTCTGCAGTCGTGGTGCAGGTGCCTTGTTGGTGCAACATTAGCATCAAATAGCTTCAAAAATTACATTTGAAAACCAGCCCATTTGAAAACATGTTTAATCTATTTGAACCAATAGGAAGACACAGCCAGTCAAGGACATGTTTTCAAAGACATGTCATGTTGAATCATCAAAGCATAAACCATAGTATCAGTTTCCGGGGTTTCGATTATCGTGCATTTAAAAAGCTCCATCTGTGGTCCTCTGGGACTGCCAGAAAGAGCCCTGAATCATTCTGACATTTGAGTACTCTGGCAGCTTAGGCAAAATGGTTTGCCTAGCCATCAGTTCTAGGGTTGAAGAAGGAGAGACAAATCAATAACCAATAAATCATGTTGTCTGTGTCTGTTGCTTATATCAGTCTTTTACAAGACTGTTGCATGTTGCATCACTCCTGTGTTGATATTTTCCATGGAGGTGTTGTGTTCCGGTATGAAGGTTGAAGTCAGTCCAGACATTTTCATGTAAATTGTACCTTGCTGACTGTTTGCATTGAGTGCATAGCTTACATATATTTACACATTTTCTAATTTGAGTTACAAGGCTCATTAAAGTTATATAGAAGAATTGGGAATCTCTGGGCTGCAGCCATGAGCTGCACTTTACTTGATGGTAAGTAAAAGTAAATCAAAAGTGCAGTGAACCAGACAAGAAAACAGATGTAATGCAATTCCAGTACATGTTTAAAAAAAAAGAAAAAAAGAAAGTGCTTTATTTTACCCCCAGCTGGCCTTGGGTGAAAAACGATGGAATGTCCTGGTCTGCTTTCCTCTTTACAGACATGCTCGTACTACTAGTGAAGAATCACACACTCAAAACCATAACCTGCTCTGATTTATATATAAGCAAATTTGTTTTCTAAATGTTAGTTTAATGTTAGTTAGGTTGTTGTATGTCATACTTATGTATGTATGGGGTCCTACTAAGATGCTAATTTCAGGAGGAGATCTGAGCTGAAACTAGCAACCCACAAATTCACTTGGCCTACCTACCACCTAAGCTCCCCACTTATTATGTCTACTAGCACCACATGATCACATAATTTATCAGGCATTGGGAAGAGAGCAATAATTCCCTTTCTAGGATCTCAAACCTGGAGACCACTTGATGAAATTTCGTAATCATTAAATCTCAAAGAAAAGAAAATACTTGCAGTTTTTTGCATCGGTATTGTAGTTTTATTGTTCCTCAGGTAAAGTGACTGGATTAGTAACAATTTTAGAGAAATCCATATATTGAATTAAATATTGTATTAAATACTTAAATGTCATGGGAATTTATCAAGTAGTCAGCTTAATAATATCTCAGAGTGGGGAAACCTTATCAAACCTGTACCCCATAGTCTCTCATTAGAAACACATGGGAGGGTCGGACTGCCAGGGCCAGCCAATGACTCACACTCAGCCCCATGTAATAGACCTTTCACTAAAACCAATCTGCTTTTCCTTGACCTTTTCATGAGCACAACAAGAGAGCCATGAGTCATCAGACAAAATGAACTACTGCTAAAACCACACAAGGGTCACAAAAGATGTCTTTACATCAATCACAGCAAGGTGGGAAAAATCACTAATGACAAATCACTTCTGTGAAATGTCAAATCAAATCCCCTGCTTTATCTCCCAGGCAGAGTTTATTCTGTGTAGTCCTCAAACTGGTCCATACTTGCCTGCAAGCCTGCGGTCAGCTCAATTTGTTCGCTTTGTGCTTGTAAAAACTGAAAAGCAGTCTGAACACGGAAAAGAAACAGTTAAGAGATTTTATGGACAAGTGAAACAAGAAACTGTTTAGTTCACCTGACTATCACTGACTGTCAGCAGTGGCCCCACACCAGAGCTGCTCTACTCCACAGAGTTATCGTGGCCTTCAATGTGGTGTCATTGATACAACTTCATTATTGTTTTCAGTCTGATTATTAAGGATCCTCCAACTGCATCATTAGTTAGGCATCTTTATAATAATTGTTTTTCTTTGTTCGTGGGCCAAAAAGACTAAATAGAATAGGATGGGACAGGCTGCAACTGCAATTAACTCTATTTCAATAAAAGTTCTAGTGGTAGCATTGCTGTCCAACCTGGCAGCAATGACCCACAAGCAGACCTTTTCTGCCACTTCTGCTAAAGTTTATCTATGGCAACATTTTACTCCTCATCACTGGATGAGAAAGGATGCCAGAGGAGTACTAGTTGATTTTTCTATTGGCAGGTTTACCTAAAACTTTGATCCTGGGAAAGATGGATTTGCCAGATTGCCATAAATTTTGATTTGGATATTGCAAATGATTTTCAATTTTCTATATTTTAAAGACAAAAACATTTTCTGTGGATAGTCAATGTTTCACATTGATTTGTTTCATTGTAATGACTTCCTGGTTGTGCACTGGTCTGACATTCAGGGCCCCCGCTGGAAAAAAAAAACTTATGGCAACTACCTCTGGATTACTATGATGCTGAAAAAAAAGAAATGTGAAGATTCTCAGGCAAGCTCTGGAGCAGCAAAGCTAAAAATGTTTTCATAATTTCAAACTGGATTGCCTTACATTTTCTCCTCTGCATGTGCACATTTAGGTGAAATTCTCAATTTTGTTCTTATCATTTTAAAATAATTGCTTTTGTTTAAATCCACATTAATATTCAGTCCTTTTTGTCAATGATGCTAAACAATTCACAGTTTGAATTCCTGCAGTTTAGTATGTTTGAGTGTCTTCTTTGGTCTTTGGTCACCTCTCTCATCCCCACTCTCACCCCAATCAGTGGAGGCAAATGGCTGTTTTCCCTGAACTTGGTTCTGTTTGAGTTTTTTTCTTCCTCCACAATGAAGCGTTTGGGGTTTTTTTTTGGTTCCAAGAATCCAAAGAGAACTTTGGATTGGTGTGTTGTCTATTTAAAATGTGTAAGGCCTTACCTTACTATGTTCAGTACTATGAGCTGACATATGTTGTGAACTGGTGCTGTATGAATACATTGAATTTATAGTGTTGTACTTAAGCTGGGTTGTCATTACCAGTAGCACTAAAATCTAGAATTTTAGACCAGTTTTCATAAGTTGCTACCTTAACTGGTGCACACCATAAAGTCCAGAATCTTTTAATTAGCAACGTTTCTCGTATGAGACAGGATTAATGAATCAAAGTAATGACGTCTCATTTGCAGCAGTGCACGGCTGTTCCAGGAATTCTTGCAGTTGTAATCCACTCCCTAAAGGGTAAGCTTAGATCTTTCCCGCATGCAAGAGTGTAGAAAGCAAACATAGAAGCAAGATTCCTGGTGCATTCTGGGCCTGCCATCACATCCTGTTGGCTGGACTCTCTCACCCAGGGGACATTATGTAGAGCACCTTCTTTCCAAAGGCACTTTGAGAAGTCTGGGGGAAGCATGTTCAAATATAGCGTATTAACTGGCGCCTGACGAGGGACCTCTAAAGCAACAGCTTTACATGCAACAAACAGTGGGCACAACATGAAACAAATTTCACACTCATAAACACACACACACACACACACTAAAAGGGAATTTGCTTAACTGCATTGATATCATGTATTCCAAACCTCCTCTGCTGGGCTTAATGCTGTCTATCTATTGCTAACACCTGTTGTTTATTCTTATGTAAGGGCACTAGTTCGCTGTGGCCGGAAATGGAGGTCTAATATTGCATGCCAACATGCGAAGACATGGGCGTTCCCTCTTCCCTGCTGCTGTTAGAGCCAGTCATTTACTCAAAACTCATTCTTGCTTGTATTTAAAGCAACTATGCAACCAAAAACTTGGGACGCTTTGCTATTATAGCAAATAACATACAGTAAAAGACATTCTCAACAACTGCGAATGCCCCTATGTTCTACTGGAGTACAGCAAAAGAAAAAAAGAAAAAAAAGGCTTTCATGTATAAGTGTAAACCTTCCACTCAACCTTAGGAATGCCCCCTCTCTTCTAAGCTCACTAGTACTTGGCCTTTTGTGTTACAAAGAGGAAACTGTTGTGGTGGGCTGCCGTCTTGAGACTATTTCTGTCCCTGCATATGGATCCAGCAATAACCTGTGGAATTCCAGCTCTCTGAATATCCAGATCCAAAACCCCACCACGGCCTCCCCATCATTCCTGGCTCTCTCAGATTCCCTGCTTCCTGGGGAACCTGCTTCTCCAGTTGCCCTTGTAAACACACACAGCGACCAGTGCAAATGTGGCAGCTGTCAGACTTCTGTTCAGTGACGTCTGAAGTCTGAATGAAAGATACGACATCAGAAAGAAAAAAAACTTTTAGGAAAGATAAGGTTACTAGGTACTTGGATCAAACAATTCCTCATACCTTATGAATAAAAGCAGCTATTTGTCACTGTCTTCCAAAACCACACATGTATGTACACGTATACATGCGTGGGCCAAAAATAACTTCCTGGCAGGATAAGTACTTGACTATGGCTCAGGGAAGAGCGTTCATTGTTAAAAGGTGGTTTGTTATTTTTGTGTGTAAAGCGTCTTTGAGTTTCTTACAAAGCCCTACATAACACAAATATATTATGATCATTGTTATCATAATGAAAAGCACTCTTCATCTCCTGCTTGGTCATTCCAAGGCCAGATGGGATCTACTGCAAAACCCCCTGCCTGTATTAGAAGAAAATCTCCACAGCCAGCATCTTGTACGACCCTGTGTCATCTTTCTATTCAAATAAACTCCATTTTCATTTACATTTAGAAAGAAAGACATTTTCTTCCTAAAATGAAAGACAATTGAAATTGCCACAAAGGCTAGAAGGGAGGTGGAGGCATAAATCAATGACAGGCCTTTCACCCTGTGGTCCAATCTGGGACCGTTATTCTTAGACTTAAATTTTATTTTCACCCGCTGCTTGGCTAGGTTTAGGCACCAAGGCCACTTTGGGAAAACAGCATGGTTTAAGTGAATACATGAACTGGTCACAATATGTTAGAAACTTCAGTATTTTTGATTTTGACTGCCAGGGTGGTAAGTCCCTCCCCGACTAGTATATGATTAGTTGAATGTCCACAACTGAAGGTTGGGCTAAAACCCCTCTATCAGAACCTCCATCTAACTACATCCAATTGCTTTCTCTGTGTCTCGAAAGAAATGATGTGCCTTTGCAGTTGTTTGTGTATTTTACAGGACAAATGGGGTGCTTCATGCTTTACAAAGCCTTAGAGCAGCCTGTTACACTATTACGCTATTGTAAATTAAATTTAGTGTCACTTTATATTGTAAATCAGACAGCTTACGCCATGAAACAACCTGATGAATTGTACAGGTGTTGTGAGGTGAGGCTGAGATCTTGGTCTGCCTTTTACAAAACTTGATCTGCCCTGATGACAAAGATTTTATTTAAAGATATTTTGACAGGAAAGTGAAAAGTCAGTTGTCATTGTCAGCAGAGCATGTCCAATCACCTTCACAGCCAAGCCATTATTCTCTCAGCTCTGAAGGCAAAACCATTCAAATGTGCAGATTTTTAAGGGTAAATAATACCACTCTATGTAAATTCACTTTCACACTTCAAGGATTTTCAGCTGCAGTTGTGCAAACAGTGGTGGGGATTTACCGAGGGGTGTGTATCTATCAAAGGATAAAACTGAGTGAACTTTTGCACTGCTCTCAGTCAGAGGGAGGAAAAAATGCCCCCGAGTCTTATTGCAACCTGGAAAAAACACATTTTTCAAACTTAATGCCTTTTCACCATTTGTAAAAAAATATTCTTCTTTATACATACAGGCCATTTGTTAAAAAATAATCTCATAGGTTTCAACACCATACCCCTGGTTCGTTTTCAGTTAAAAGAAAGCCAAGGAAAAATCATGACTAATCCTGAGAAGCAGAAAGCTCAGGAGATGGAGTTAGGACAAAGACGTCCATTCTTTAACATCATCCTCTGCATATTAACTACATACAAGACAGCTCAGACATTCCCTTGGCAGCCTTCTAGCTTTGTTGCCTTGTAAAACATGAAGTCATAGTTTTAAAACTGCCTGCGATTTCCCTGGCTCCATGCTAACCTGATGTCATGAGAGGAAGCCAAATGTGTTGAAAAAGGGAGTATGTTTATATGAAAAGATGCTTTCTTTAATAGTGTTAAAAAACTACTTGGAAATTTATTATTGCTTTGGCTTTGAACCTGCGTATCCAGTTAAATTTCTTACATGTCGTTTATATTGAAGAGGAAGCTTCATGGCCAGAGGGTCCCATACACAGAAGAATTTTGCAAATATCGCCTCTTTGAGACACGACACCTCCAGAGGCCAGACTGCAGGGCCTATATGCGTCAGAGTCGGGAACAACATGTTGTTCACACTAATGGAATAGAGATGTGCAGACTGTAAAAGTACCATTTATTGCCACTGAAAGTTCTACAGGATATCTAATGAATCAAATCAATAGACGCTTGAAAAACCAGACTTGTACTATACAAACAGCATCCAATTTCATTAACCCCCTCCAGCTGTTTCATGTCATGCCATTCTTGCCAATCCAGGAATGGGAAACATGAATGAGTGTAATTGTTTTGCTGTCAATGCCAAATCCTTTTGAAGTGAAACTGGAATATTTTCCAGCAGGCCTTAGAAATCGAAAAAAAAAAAAAAGGGTTCAGCCTGGGATTAAATAATTACACAGCGGCTCTTGCAGCAGATCACCACAAAGACGACATTGTGTCTTTGCCAGAAAAGGCACTATTAACCTGCCTCAATGATTATTCTCTGAAATTGCTCTCAGGAGTAGGAAAAGGCATGTTTTTTAAAAAAAAACTTCCACTGCTTCACTCTTGTCTGGTAAGAAGACAAGCTTCCTAATGCAATCTTCTGCAATGAGTGGGACTGAAGTAGAGGCACATAAATCATACCTTTGTTTGGGCGTTTCAGCGTTTGAGCTTTCTTTCCTCAACTGAAATGCTGCACGTACAACTGCATTAACAGATTATTTGCCCCTTGGGGCAGCAGAATAAAGTGAAAATACAAAATCTCACATATTATCACTTTTTAAGTTGTTGGCAGTTAAAGAGATGCAAATCCAACACACACAGAGTAACTTTCATTTGGAGTCATGTCTCTGGCTATTTCATGAAATAAATTATAAAATTGTGATTTACTTTTAAGAATGGGAAGATAGACATTATACAAATAGAACAGATTTTTTTAAACAACCAATTAATCACATATCATTACTGTATTTACACGGCATTGTTAAACCCTAACTTAAATGCCATTATCAGAGTGGAGATAAAGTTACAGTTACCAATAATACTTTAATATTTTCCTTCCCATGAGACTCTTCCAACACTATTTTTGCTTCTCTCTTTGCTTCAGACATACTATTAATTGCACCCTTAAAATGAGTTATAAACACAAAACAGCAAACTTTTTTTGCTTTCGCACTTATATGGAACCAAAGTAACTCACAGCCCAGAAGCTTGGCCCTGCTGGAGTGGCATCTTCACATTACACATGTTAATTTGATTAAGAAACTGGTTTAAGACACTGAATGTGGTTGGCGGAATACCAGCAAACCTTACTGTCAAATAGAAAAGAAAACAATATGTGCTTCTCATGAATAATTCATGTGAACAAAAAAGCAAAAAGAGTCATACTTTAAGACATGGCAACTGTGTGAAAGACTTCAGAAAATCTCCACAGTGGAAAAAGGAAGGTGTAAAGGATTTCACCAATGGAGCCACCAGAAAAAAGGCGTCTTCTCAGTACATTTGGCTAGGATGCACCCACCTCCCACACTGTAACCCAAGAGGAGCCCCTTTACTGTATAATAACCTTCAAAAGCCCATGGGCCTCTGTCATGAAAACCAATATGTCATCCAGCTTGCACTTCCTTTGCTCGATGTCACCAACTAAGGCAAGCAGTAGGGCTATGCAAATACAGGCAGAGACAGAGGGGTATGTGGAAACAGAAAAATAGCAGTTGCAATTCATCTGCTTTGGGGGTTTTAAAATCAACAAGATTGATTTAAATGTATCCTGTGGGATTAGGAGTCATTCCCCAGAAGCTGTGGGTAGGGCAGGTGCATAGCTGAGGTGGAATTTTAAGTGAAAAGCTCAATGGGTTGAGAAACTTTAACGAGCAGAAGCTGTGCCAAGGATGCAAAGTTCCCAAAAGTAAAGCCAGCAAAATGTGAACAGACTGGACATAGTTAATAAAAACAGTGCCAAGTGTCTCTGCTATTTATTTTTTACTGTCTACCATGATTAATATGTTTTTGATGATTTGCAATACACCCCTCTCTAAATACACAATGCAGCCATCATCTGAAGATTCAATGACTTCTTCCATTACTGGAAAATCCACATTATAGGTTAAGCATATTCAACAAATCTCCTAAAGCACATTTTAGGAAAAAAAAAAAAAAAAAGGTTGGGCACTTTGATTCCAGCAACATCAAAAATAATCAGTCTCATATTTCTGTTTGCGTAAAGCTCAAACAAACAAGGTACATCATGCAAACTGCTGAGGTTTGGAGGTGTAATTTTAAACTTTGAACAGACTAGCTGTTACCCCTTGCTTTCCATATTTATGCTAATCTGAGCTACATTAAAAGATAATTGTCTTTTCCTCTGCAGCACAAATATAGTGCAGCAACACTGAGATGGTATCCATTTTTTCATCAAATGCATCACAAGAAGGAAACTAAATCCCTAAAACATTTAACTATGACAAATGCTAATTTCCACTAAACCAAACAGGCTGCGGGAACTCATTCACAAATCCTTACAGATTCCAGCGCTACCAATTCACTACTTTTTCCCAGATTTAAGTATTTGATTTATGGACTTTACTGTATATAGTACAGTAGGATTGATTCTCATGGTCATCTTGTCTCCAGTGACTCATATCACTTTCACAGATGTTGGATAATGTGAAATGACAGGGATCAGACGATACTTTTCCTTTCCATTCCAAACTTTTGTCCGATTTCCTAATATATTTCAACACTGTCACTGTGTGCTGCCCTTGAATCTTTCTCTAGCACATGATAACATTATTCTCGAGCATCTAGTGAATGCAGTTTCTAATAATAGTTCAAGTGTGTGACAGTTCTAATGTGAGCAGTATGCAGGCGCCACTCTCTTCCTCTCAGCCTCACATTAGCAGCAAACCGTGGGCGTCATGTCAAGGAAAATCCACCTCTGCCTGACCCTTGAGCACATCACTTAGCCCAGACAAATGGCATCTCAGTCGAAGGTTAAATCAACAAGGTAGAACTATGGAGGGTTTTATGTACAGGTTAAGACAACAGTACAGTGCATTGTGCAGACTGCACAGTTGCCTTTACCTTCATCTTTTGATGGTCAACGTGTGTGTGTCTCAGCTAATTGTTTTCCAAACCTGTTTTTATGATTTATCAGAAGTTAAAACATTTCTATAAGAACAAGAAAGGCTATCATTCCAATTAGTTATAACAGTGGCAATATTTTTAAGCGCTTTGTTTTAGAGATCAGGCAAGAAGCATGGATGATGTTCTACCATGTCCCCCAAAGGAGTCGAGCTTAGACTAGTGATTTAAAAACTTTTACTGCAGCACTTTTACAGGTCTCAGAAGACACAAGATAACCTACTAATTATCAACTAATTTGATCATTTACAATGTATGATTTGATTGGAGATGTCTATCTAAATAACATCTTGAGGTGAAGTATGTGAAACTTAATTAGCAGCAAGGTAGAGTTGTAGATATGTGCTATAGACATATAGATTCAAGTAATGAATGCACAATGGAAATTGCTGAAAATAATCAATGAGAAATAGTAAGAGTTAGCACCAAGTAATTGCAACATTCACTGTTACATTCACATTTATATTAATACAGTTAAATAATGCCCAGGCAAAATCATTTGCCCAACTTGATGCACATAAAAGGGTACTTATTCAACAGGCTGTGGGGGAATGTGTCATGAGAAAAGTCAGGAACAACAGAGAGCGCTGAGCCTTTTTCAGATTCTTAAGTAATTCCATAGTCGGTCTGAATAACTCAGTATTTGCATCATAAGTCATTTTAGGTAGGCTTTTTGTCATGTTTGTGTTTTTGTCATGTTAGTAGTGTTTTAATGTTTACAGTCTGGTACTGATGGGGTCATGTAATACTGATGTTTTGTTGTGTCATTAACACTACATGAATATGTCATATGAATGGAAAAGGAGCTTTCTCATTGTGCTTACATAGTGGGTCTTATTATGCCTCCAATCAATTCACAGTAACCATGAGCTGCAGGAATTTTTATGGACAAACATCTCTGTGTTATTCATCGCAAGGCCGCAGGCGTTCATCATCATTTTTTAAGGAATGTACTAACAGCAAGGATTTTACATGGCAATTAGTTGCTTTCGTGACACCCTGTGGTCATAAAACAACCAAAACACAGTGTTTTGGTCCCCTCAGGGTCCCCTATGTGTACTCTATTCTGTCATCTGAGTCTGGCGAGTGAGGCAAATGCTTTTAGCCCAGCTTTGTCACATCGCTAATATGAAATATCACAGGCGTCAGGATCAGCGGGGCTGGAACCTTAGTCCCCCAAGTGACTTCATAAGTCAGTCTTCTGCCAAGTTTAAGAATGAGGTGCTGTGAGGATTTCAAAATGCAATTCATTGTTAAATTGAGTTACCAGGCAGGAGAATTGGTGGCCAACACACTACGCTATGCAAGCTATTAAAACAGAAGCTCAGACAGAGAGAGGGGGAGAGAGATTGCTCAAATAAATGAAAGTAAAGTCAATGCATTCACCATGTGTGCTCTGAGAGTTTGGCATTTGTCCAGCTTCACCCTCCACACTACTCCTAGTGATAAAATGAAGGCCTTTGTCCTAATAGCTTTTGCCTGCTAGGTTAATAACAAAAGCAGAACAACCAACATAAACACCACAAGTCTTATGAGACCAAAGGAGTCTGGCTCTAATCAGAGAGGGTTAAAACAAAACCAAAATGTAAATAAGGAAGTGAAAAAAAAAACCCAGAAGTATTTCACTGCAAACCCCCAAAATATTTGACAATTTTTAGATGGTACCATAAAATCCTTTCATATGGGAATTGAAAAGAACAGATTTGAGTTTATAAACTGAGAGGAAACTTGAGGCCCCAGCACCCTTCCAAGCCTTCAGTGTGTTTATGAATATTTGGCCATCAGTGTCCACCAGAGTACGAGAAGTGTTTCTGTGGTTCCATCAACCTGAAAGCTGAGATTGTGATTCATGCTAATATTTTGTACCTACTTCAGTATTTCGCAGAGCTATTACAACACTGGATCCGGATTTTAGGCAAGGGGAAAGTAAAACAAATTTTCTTGTGTACTTGGATGGATTTTAAAGGAGATTCTGTTTAAGAAATGTCAATATTGTGTTAAAAGTTTGGTTCAAGTTTATGACTTCTAATAGCATTATGATCATATTAGGTCCCACAGTACACGACTAATAATGGAACACGAATCCAATGATCAACAGATGGTGCTAATGTACCATAGAATTCAGAAACGTACCAGTAAAAACTGGAAAGAAGTAAACATAAACATAAACAATTGCAGAATTGTACTTTTAAGACAGTTCAGCCTTGTCAGTGTGTTATAAAGCAGGACGTGCATCTGTGAGGTTTGTTATACCCCAAGGACACACAAAATGTGCTGAACGTAGAACTGTACAATTGTGAATTGAATGTAAATATAACTTCTGTCTACAAGAAAACTGTACAGCATTCCTTCAGTCAAGTTAGCCAAGTGACTCTGACCCTGAGGAAGCAAAAGGCAAAAACTCAGCCTCAGTGCAGCAGAAAAATGGCCCCCATCACCACATCGAAGTGTGCTGTTTGTCGTTAGCAGGGACACTTGAATGTCATAAGGCCACGCTCAGAATGGGACCTGTCATCATGGACATTATTCAGCTGGACTCCCACATCCAAAACAAATAAATCAAGCACACACGGACACATAGTGGACATAAACAATAACGTCAAAATAGCACACTGCAACGCTACATTTATTTTTAGGTGAAAAGCGAAACCACATCTTGCTTTGTCAGTTCAAACATACACAAACAAAATATGTTTAGGGGGAACAGGAAATGCAGTATTCTTAGTGCTTACCTACTGGACACAGGTCGAGGGAGACGGTTACAGGGTAATTATTTATACAGAACACCACACATTTAAGAGTGAAAGAGCCTCCGAAAGTACCAGGTTTAGCCTGCTCTTTGGGCCCTCCAAAGGGCATGTACATACAGTATATTACACACTGTAAATTGTATATACAAGCAGATAGACCTGAGATAACTGGGCTTACATTTTCCATTTAAAGATTTTTTATTTTTATTTGACAGGTGTTGTTGCTACTTATTCTGCAAATTAAAACCTTAACAGCACACAAAAACTATGTATTTTACATTGAGGTATTGTTAAAGTTTGTCAAAACCCTCCATCCATCCATCCATCCATTATCTATACACCGCTTAATCCTCACTAGGGTCATGGGGAGGTAGTCTCTATTCAACTGACAGGCAAACTATTCATGAATAAATCTGAGTCTGAATTTATCTAAATATCTAGAATCTAAATTTATCATCACAAAGAAAGAATGTAGCCAAAAATACAGCTTAGCCAGGAAGAGAAATTTAGCGGCTCATTTTTACAATATAGCCTCCAAGCAGGTTAATCCAAACATGTGTAAGTAGTAGCTGTTACTAACAGTTTTCTGGATTTGACAGATTACAAAACTAATCAATAAATTAAGTATGAGCTAAATAAGCCAGAATAATCAATAATGCAATAGTTCATACAATAATTCATGCTGACTGAGCGGCACTAGTGAAACATACTGGATGTGATGCTTGTCATAATCACACATACACTCTTTAATAATAACTGATATAACAGCAGTGCTACCATGTATATATGGATGAACATGGATGAGAGAAGATAAAATGACAAAATGAAATGACGACAGCCAACAACCAAAACTGCCTGCATGTATACTGTATGTCATTACCATGATGACTTGTGGACTGTACACAATCAATTTATTGTCATGTAGCATGATAGAGCTGTATCATCAGCAGGCATAAAGTGAATGAGAATCCGATCCACACAGGGGAGCATTCTAATTCTTGTGGTAAACCTGCAGACTAGTGCTCAGTAGACTGTCTTGCTCTCCTTCCCAAACAGCCTATCAAAATAAACAGTAATGGCTGATGAGGGATGGCACATCCACTGCAAAAACAAACAAAATGAAAACCTCAATCACACGATGGGATCAGGTTTCATATGGAGCTGCCTCAAATGAGTAAAACAGGCCTGGCCACAAAAACGACAGTTTACCTCCAGCTTGGCAGAATTATGACTGACAAGACTTTCTTACATTCCTCCACCTCACCACCAGTGACCCCTTCTGCACTTCCTACTCATCTACCATCCAGAAACGAACAAACCTGGAAGCAAAACGGGTCGAAAAGCAAAAATGTGCTTATGTGGGCTTCACACATAAGACTTGTAAAGCTGAGCTCTGACGTGTGACACCACATTGCGTTGCAGTCTGGGATACCACAAACAATTCACCTCCTTATAACATCAGTGCTGCTGATTCTGAATACGATATGAAGCATGGATACCTTGTCATGTATTGAACAAGCTGCGATAGAAAATGTCAGGTGGAGGTCACCAAAAACTTGACCAATCATCTTCTGGGAACTGTAATTGTCCATGGCAATTCCATGGTAATGTGAAAATATCACGAGAAGCAGTCATGGGTTCTTTGTTCTTGAGCACATACGGGCCAACTGAAATTGCCATCCTGATGTTCTTGTGTCAGTTGTGTAAGACAGAATGAGGTCATGAAAAATTCAGAATCCAGTGATACTCAAGCCCAGACCAAAGCAGTGGACCAATGTTCCCATTAGCAAGCAAGAGTAACTCCCCTTGCGTGAATAAAATATTGAGAAAACAATAACTATATGCAAACTTTTAAAGAGATACTTAACACAACATGAACAAAATATGGTCTGTTAGCTGCAGCGATCTTGGAATATCAGTGCTGAACTTGATAAAATATTGACATTTGAACCCCAATAAATAAAAGCGGTTTCCACAATATGTTCTGATACTTCATAGACAGCATTTGTCAGGCTTTTGCCACTGCTTGAGATTAGAGGTATATGACAAGAACTTAAGAAACAGAGGATGGATGACACACAACAAAATTCAGATGACTTGTGATGTAGTACCTACATGGTCAGTATCCTAAAACTCTTGTTCACTGGGATTTTGTTTAGTCTTTTCCAATTAACATTTTAACAGTGTTTTTTTCTCACAATGTCCTTTTTTAATCTGTTTTCCTTTTTTACAAACACATTGACAGAGAGGAACTGTGAACTCCTGCATGCTGTGCTGTTCCAAACCAACAGCACAGAGGAAACCAAATCAAGTGGACAGCATTCATTTTACAGTGTATTACATTACTCCTCATTAAAAGAAACTGATATTTCTTTTGGTTCACTACAGTAAACGATGTTTGGTAGTATTTATATTTTTTGTGTTTTTTATTTTCTTTTTAATTGCTTTGTTCTGTTTTGGGACTCGGGTGGCACAGTAGGGCAGTGGTTGGTGCTGTCACCTCAAAGCTAGAAGGTCCTGGGTTNATAGTTCATACAATAATTCATGCTGACTGACCGGCACTAGTGAAATATACTGCATGTGATGCTTGTCAGAATCACACATACACTCTTTAATAATAACTGATATAACAGCAGTGCTACCATGTATATATGGATGAACATGGATGAGAGAAGATAAAATGACAAAATGAAATGACGACAGCCAACAACCAAAACTGCCTGCATGTATACTGTATGTCATTACCATGATGACTTGTGGACTGTACACAATCAATTTATTGTCATGTAGCATGATAGAGCTGTATCATCAGCAGGCATAAAGTGAATGAGAATCCGATCCACACAGGGGAGCATTCTAATTCTTGTGGTAAACCTGCAGACTAGTGCTCAGTAGACTGTCTTGCTCTCCTTCCCAAACAGCCTATCAAAATAAACAGTAATGGCTGATGAGGGATGGCACATCCACTGCAAAAACAAACAAAATGAAAACCTCAATCACACGATGGGATCAGGTTTCATATGGAGCTGCCTCAAATGAGTAAAACAGGCCTGGCCACAAAAACGACAGTTTACCTCCAGCTTGGCAGAATTATGACTGACAAGACTTTCTTACATTCCTCCACCTCACCACCAGTGACCCCTTCTGCACTTCCTACTCATCTACCATCCAGAAACGAACAAACCTGGAAACAAAACGGGTCGAAAAGCAAAAATGTGCTTATGTGGGCTTCACACATAAGACTTGTAAAGCTGAGCTCTGACGTGTGACACCACATGCGTTGCAGTCCGAGATACCACAAGCAATTCACCTCCTTATAACATCAGTGCTGCTGATTCTGAATACAATATGAAGCACGGATACCTTGTCATGTATTGAACAAGCTGCGATAGAAAATGTCAGGTGGAGGTCACCAAAAACTTGACCAATCATCTTCTGGGAACTGTAATTGTCCATGGCAATTCCATGGTAATGTGAAAATATCACGAGAAGCAGTCATGGGTTCTTTGTTCTTGAGCAGATACGGACCAACTGAAATTACCATCCTGATGTCCTTGTGTCAGCTATGTAAGACAGAATGAGGTCATGAAAAATTCAGAATCCAGTGATACTCAAGCCCAGACCAAAGCAGTGGACCAATGTTCCCATTAGCAAGCAAGAGTAACTTCCCTTGCGTGAATAAAATATTGAGAAAACAGTTACTATATGCAAACTTTTAAAGAGATACTTAACACAACATGAACAAAATATGGTCTGCTAGCTGCACTTGATAAAATATTGACATTTGAACCCCAATAAATAAAAGCGGTTTCCACAATATGCTCTGACACTTTATCGACAGCATTTGTCTGGCTTTTGCCATTGCTTTGATATTAGCGATATGACAAGAACTTAAGAAACAGAGGATGGATGACACACGACAAAATTCAGATGACTTGTGATGTAGTACCTACATGGTCAGTATCCTAAAGCTCTTGTTCACTGGGATTTTGTTTAGTTTTTTCCAATTAACATTTTAACAGTGTTTTTTTCTCACAATGTCCTTTTTTAATCTGTTTTCCTTTTTTACAAACACATTGACAGAGAGGAATTGTGAACTCCTGCATGCCGTGCTGTTCCAAACCAACAGCACAGAGGAAACCAAATCAAGTGGACAGCATTCATTTTACAGTGTATTACATTACTCCTCATTAAAAGAAACTGATATTTCTTTTGGTTCACTACAGTAAACGATGTTTGGTAGTATTTATATTTTTTGTGTTTTTTATTTTCTTTTTAATTGCTTTGTTCTGTTTTGGGACTCGGGTGGCACAGTAGGGCAGTGGTTGGTGCTGTCACCTCAAAGCTAGAAGGTCCTGGGTTCGAATCTCAGCCTGGGTGGAATTTGCATGTTCTCCCTGTGCTCTCTGCATTCTCTGGCTTCCTCCCACAGTCCAAAGACATCCATTATCCATCCATTTTCTATCCATACACCGCTTAATCCTCTGTAGGGTTGCAGGGGGCTGGAGCCTATCCCAGTTGACTTAGGGGAAGGCAGGCTTCTAAGTGTAGCCCTGTGATAGACTGGTGACCTATCCAGGGTGTCCCCTGCCTTCACCCTGAGTCAGCTGGCATAGTCTCCAGTCCCCCCGCCATCCTACAGAGGATAAAATGTATAGATAATGGAGGGATGGATGGATGTTCGTTCTCTTTTTGTCTCATGGTTCATAAAGCCCATTAATCTGACACAATGAGATATTTATGTGATGATGGTGTTTGATATGTTGATATGAGTGCATCATTACAATATTATGTTTGAGTAACAATGTTCATTTTGCACATGATCATCATTTATTTTCTGCAGACAATACGTTTCCCAATACATTCAGTGCTAAACAGAGCATGACAATACTGACCTTGTTAATATATGCTGATAACTGAGAACTGTGTCACTGTTAAAAAGCAATATCAATATCTACATGTCCAAATATCAACTTCTCAATGCTGCAATGTGTGGTTCAAAGCTACACCACATAGCTGACCCCCACCGCACATTTACAGTGTTTTAACACAAACAGCACACATTCCTGCTTATCAGTGAAAGACTTATTTAAATCTCTCCATACAGTATACTACGACTTGTGTTGCAAAGAGCAGAGAGCACACGGATCTCCTGGGTTTAGTCTGAAAAACAAACCTACACTTCAAAATCATTATCTTACATCACTAAACTAGAAACAGATGTTAGGTTTCCTCAGTCCTGTTTCAGAGAAGGGGATGTAGAATTTCACAAGAAATGAGCCATGTCGCACCTTCACGACTGCCCCCCAGTGCTGCAGCACTTGTTCCATGGCATACAAAAAACGGCATGCTTGTGTGTGTGTGTGTGTGCGCGCGCGTGTGTGTGCGCACGTGGGGGGTTGGAGGAGATCTTCAGAGACAAAATAAAAACATACCCACCCCCTCTCCGCACTCTCCTTTCCCCCTTGACCACTTCTTTATTTTTTTAATAAAACAATTTTTAAACTTCTTCTCCTTCTTCAGGCACTGGATAGGTGCCACTCAACAGATGCAGGGGTCAAACTTTAGAGTCTACAGCAGCAAAATCTGTCACTTTATACAATTGAATGTCTTCCTCTTAATTCCTCTTAAATTTAGTTTTACCTAATGACTATGTAGTTAGTATAGTATATAGTATAAATATTTTTTTTTTGATGTAAAAGCCTTGTGTCCATGTGTGTGTACTTGCGTGTGGTCTTGTATATCTGAACAAGTGATTAAGACTTGGAAGTAGTCACTGTTTATGCACTTCCAGGAATTACAGACTTCAAAGCTTTCAAAGCATGGCCCTTAGTCCAGCCAGAATCCAATAAAACAATCCCAAATTGCTGCTGACTCCTCGGAGTGATAATAAAAAAATGACCCCAGGGTTTCTAGACAGGGAAAGTTGAGAGACATGAGCACTGGGCCTCTACTCACTGCTGAACATGTTAGTCGACATCAACCATCTGCTTTACAATTGTTGCCTGAAGAACAAAAACTGGAGGCCATTGTTTGTGTCTGTGTCTCATATCAGCAGAGTAGAAACATGTCTCGAGTTGCCCAGTGGGACATTAACACATTGGCACAGGTAGGGGAGCTGTGGAGTCCTTTGTGACTCAGTGGGGCAAAACTAATTAACTGTGACAACACACTGGTTGTCCGAACCGCCTTTAGTACTAACAGGCTTAAAAAATCGACGATATCCATGTCAGCATGCATGAACAAGGAGAGTCAACCGTGACAGCAAACACTGGGGCCACTCCAAATGAGAAGACCATATTTAAAACCTTGATTCACAGAACGTAGAGGAGCCATGAAGGCTAAAGGTATGTGGTTAAGGTCTAATTTGACAGCGCAGTAGTTCAGTAAGAGTTTCTCCAGCATTTGAGCAATTAAATCTTTATCCACCGAACGTAGCTAGAAGACAGGGAACAACTTGTTGCATTCGAATTTCAATTTGGACCTCATTTGCAAAACCTTTAAGTTTGGACGGCACAATGTAACCTGTGAAATCCTTTACGTACTACTCGCCGTATTCAGGTTATGATCCGGCAGTCTGCATCTTCCCCACGTCAAAGTAAAGTGACCACACACTAAATGACACATACTGTTGCCCCACTCACTTCAGAACTGTACCCCCACAACATGGCCACTGCGTTAGTTGTCCGCCCTGTAGTGCAGCACGGGAGAGAGAGCATCAGCACTGTTCTCGCGCTCAGCCTCTCCGGATTAGTCTCAGTCATCACCTCCCTGCTGAGCTGATGTTGACACAAGGTAAACAATAAGAACAACACATGCTGAAACACCCATCCCTCTGTGGCCTCTCTCCCCCACATACACACACAAGGGGGAGAATAAATCCTTAAATACTATGAAGGGGTCTTGACAAGCTGATAGCACTGTGCTACTCAGACCACCATCATCACCACCCTCATTTATACTAGCTGCTTTGAAAGACTGTCTCAACTTTACACTCACACACATAGTTGTATACTCACTGCTGGGTATAATCAAGTAACAAATGATCAGGCTTTGGTGGCTGTAGTGGAAGGCTCACGGCGCTAAAGCTGCTCTTTTTACATATGAGCATGGACGACCCCAGCGCCTGGCATCTGAATGTTGAGATGGTCTGGTATACACTATGCTACTATTTTATGTACTAGTTATCTGTGCAGAGGCATAGCATACTGGGTGATACTGGGAGAGTCCCACTGCTGGCAGCCCATGTCCCATCATCAGCAGCCTTGTGAATTTTCTCATGTGTTGTAATGACCTATACCACACAAACCTTAGTGTTCTATGTGTCTATGTAAACCTGCCCACTGATGTGTCAGCATGGTGTTGTGTCCCAATATCTGACACTGATCCTATTACCCTCTGGACTCATCTCTGAACTACTTAGTAGGAAATTCCTAACATGGGAAGTGACACTCTAAAGTGCTGTAAGGCAAATAATCAAGCAATGTATTTATGACTGTGAAGCCTGCTGCTGCTGGAAACAGCCTGAGTGAACTGTCAACTTTCCCCGACTAAACACTCTGCCAACCAACTAAAAACCATTTGCCTGAGAGTCTCCAAGGGTGGTGGTGTTGGGGGTTTTCTGTCACCTTCATCTCACCACTGCCTCCTCCCGCACAGTAAATAACCCTGTTTAGGTTAGGAACAGCCAATGACTGGGTAACAACTAGATGAGTCAACCAAATGTCCACCTCTTGCCTCCCTACCCCCATCCCCTTCAGCAGAGCATCTCACCTTTTTTCCACTCTCCTCTCCTCCCCCCCTCCTTTCTTCTAGCATAAAGCACTCTCTCATTTCACAGCTGGGGAAGTCATTGTGCACAGACGCATGGTGTCATCATCAGCCTTCACACACACAAACACTCCAAGACAGCCCAGGGGGTAGCTTCAACAGCTCCTGACCTCTGACCTGTATAGATAACAGGTCTGCTAACTACACATCTCCAGCTTTATAGGATCCCTTCATCTCGAAGAATCACAGCAGCACTGTCACCCTATCAAGTTAGTTGCTAGCTGTGTCCAAATTCCATACCACACTTATGTAACACACTGACTTGTTCCACACTTGGTATACATGCAAGCCATGTACCAAATAACCTTAACAAAAGATTTGTAACACAGTACATTGTGGGTCAGTAATCTACCAACAGCACTCTAAATGTCTTTTTTTTAGTAAGCATTAACTATAATGGACACAAATATAAAAGTAAAAGTGCATTTATTATGTTAATACATTTACAAACAGTAATGCATCACCCATGTGCACAAATCCTGGGGATCAGCACAGTGTGAGAGACACAAGCTTTAGTGTGCTATTCCGTTGGGCGAGTTATTTTTACTGAAACCTCTCAGTTATTATTAACATCAGCATGTCACAGATTGGTTTACATGACTTCCCCACCATGGTCCTTTAAAAAGCTGACCCCAGCCTAGCAGACATTTTGCCCATCTTTTGAAGTGGGTTTGATGGCAGGACTGTGAGAGGGCTTCAGTCAGTTCACAGCTCCAGACTGACGCGCTGCTGAGCAAATGCAAAATTATTCTTAGATGGAGGACTCTTATGGTAACTACAGCTGATAAGTGTGTGTTGAGGTTTGGGAAGGGTTATTGTTAGTTCTGGGGAAAAGCTTTCAGTCTCCTGTGAAATGTGTTCCCTCACATTTCTGGTATCAGAGCCAACTTCTTTAGATTTTCAGATGGGTTGCTTTAGTGCTTGCGAACAGGAAAACAGGGAGATAGATGGATGAACTGGTGTGTAGAGGACCACACCAGAGGTGGCTTTTCCAAGGCCTCTGAATGATAGATTGACATGACTATTCACTGTGTAGAAGCCTAGCTGAACTTTCCGTCTCCAGTCATCCTTGGAGCAAATCTGTGCAGTTATTAGAGTGTCACATAACCATGCAACCTGAGCACTTCGATAGAGCCTTATTCACTTCTCACTTCTTCACAATAAAATGCTCCAGTCACCCTCAGTTCCATTCTGCTGTGGTCTACACAGAGCTTCTCTGGAAAAGCCATAGAGCTCCTGTTGCATTCTTCAGCTCACCTCAGAGACCTAACGCGCTAACATCTTTACAAGACAACAAGAAGCAAAGAAGTAGCACGTACGTGGGAGTACTGCACATTCTTCTGCTGCTGAGAAGAATCCTAAGCACTTCAGGTCCACACCCAAATTCACAAACCAACAAAGATTTGAAAGGTGAGAATTAAATATATACCATGGGGTGGATAGCATGAAAGAAACTAATGGGGTAAAGTGTTTTTCCAGGAAAATTTGTGCAAACACAGACGTGAACCCTACTGCACTGTACCTTGAGAAGGAAGAGCACTCTTGCCATTAATTCTCAGTGTTTGTTTTCACACCATTATAAACTGACAGAATGAGAGATAAGTGCTTTTCCTTCCTCTCTGTAATCCAAGAGAAACCTCCAGGTAACACAGCTGAGAAGAGTTAAGAAAAATGCATCGTTTAAGGATATGCCAGGGCAACCTCTCAGGGTGAACGTCTTGTTGTCCCAAAGGAAACTATAATAATGAATAATGGAGCAAGTTTCCAATAATACCTTGAGCAAAAACAAACAAAGCTGTTGCACTAGTTACCTGAACTACACGGAAAAGTCAATCAGAAGGTAGATGTCCCACCAATTGGTTACAAAAAATAAAAAATAAAAATGTTGTTCCAAATGACTTTAACACTGCAATGCATCCAACAACTTCCAAATAGATCAGCTGTAAGGCTGTCAAGATATGTGAAGAACAGGCAGATATATAGACAGAGACTGTTTCCTTCATTAGCAAGATTTGTGACACATCAATTGGAAATGTAGGTTTAATACAAGACCAGGTATAATACACAGAGTTGAGGCTCGAGTTTGATAATTGAGACAGATTTCTGATATTGTGCAAGGTCATTTATAAGCCAGTCACCTTTTCTTTTGACTCTTACTGTTAAATGAAGTGTTGCTGTTTGAAGACAAATACAGATCAGTGCAGCACTGCTTTTGGGAAAATACATTTTCAATATTAGCTGCGCTTCTCAAAAACTTAAGTTTAGCAACTCCTAGACAGGACTACCTACTACTTAAGACTTCAAGAAGACAGTACAGTGTGTGCATGTCCATCACCAGGTCTCAAGTATTCTTATTCCCAGATTATCACATGCAGTTTTAGGGCCAGAGTGGGTGGGTGGGTGGGTGGGTGGCTGAGGGTCAGCGATCAAAATGACCTCTTAGAGAGTCTCTGAAGCTTGAAAAGGATCCCCTTCCTCCGAGCAGGAGGCTTCTGATGTAGTGCTTTTTGTCCTCACCTCCCACACCAGTAGCCATCTATAGCCAACTCAAATAGCACCGAAAAAATCTGGGTTCTCACAGAGGCCTATTCAAGGATAGGGGCCCACCCTTGTTATAGACCAGTCAGTCATGGGGGTAGAGGTTGTTATGTGGAGGGAAATGTGTTTACAAGAGAAATGTCAATCTATCATACCTTGGAAAAGCAATCATTGTACTGTATATCCTTTGAGACTGAGTGAAGACCTAATGCAAGTACAAAGTGAAGCTGGAGCTAGATAATTCTAAAGTCTCCAGTCTCTTATTCCTACTGTTAATTTATCATGGGTCCATTGTTTTGAACCATTAAGGTCACTAGTTCTACAATCTGTCACTTTATCACTCACTGATTAAGAAAAGCAAATGTGACAGTTGTGTGACACATTCACCCACAATCTACTTCAGATTACACTATCACCTTACTTTCAGAACAAGTCACATAACATTGTGTATTACCGGCAGATTCATTTTGATCCTTTTTGCGCTGACTTTTTCCACATGTGTGTTTTTTGGGGGCAAAATAACCAATAATCTAAATGTCAATGTCATTTGACATTCCAAGCATGAAAGTCTGTCTTTACCCAAAGACATTTCAGATTCACACTCTTTACTTTTTTTGTTTCTTGATGTTTTCAAGTATAAAGATATCGACATGTACTTTAAATGCCCGCCCTGTGATGGCTGTGGCTGCTTTTGGTGATTTGGATTACTATTTACAATTAAATGATGATCACATCTACCACCATCTAGAGTACACTATATATTTAACAATGAATAGAATGCAACCTTTAAGTAGCTAACTTCAGTATAATTAAATGTTCATCTTAGTTTGAGGAGGAATTCTTCATTTTGTCAATCCTAAATTGGTCACACAAACCTTAAATTTGTACAGAACATCTTGACATTGTATCAGTATCTTTGTATCACTGACTCCAGCTTGCTGTTATTTGGTCTGGGATGGTACTTAATATGGCGGACACTCCATGTGAACATGCAACAGGAGTGGACATGGGTGGGGACAGGCTGTAGGGGGTAGTTTGAGAAAGTCCCAAAGTCCAGCAAAGTCTTAAGCTTGAGAGGAAGCTTGTTACTGTGGTGACTAAGTTGTGTTATATATATAGAAAGTTCAAAGAAAGAGCATCACCCCTTAAAACTGTAATTGTTATCCAAATAACCTCTGTATTGCATCAGAAAAGATAGGCACATGTGATGATGTATTGTTCATTTTAGAATATTTTAACCCGTCAACTAGGTTTGCCATAACTAAGAAAGTTGTTTTTGGAGGACACACTGATATCTGCCGAGAAGGTTAAAATCCTGGTCAGAGAAGATACTCGTTATGTTTGTCTTCAATAACAATGGAAACACATTTTAATGTCAGATGCCACCTTTTAAAAGATTTTTTATTTTATTATTTTATTGTGGCTTTATACTGTGAGGGACACCATAAAATCAAAGTAAGAAAATCTGGAATTTCAACAAAGATTTCTAAAGATTCTACGATTTTAGACGAAAAAAACTTAAATCTTACAGAAATTAAACTACAGAGCATGACAGCTGCTGGTTAACTTTAGTTACTTTAGTTTGCTGTTGTCTTTATAAAAACAGCATAAACTAGATCAGTTCATTCATAAAACTATATCCATTACACAGCTACATGTACAGTAAAACAACTATATATATTCAATATTCATACGAGTTAAATAAGGTCACTGTGGGCACATTTGCATTTCTGCCATTCAACCTGAGGGCAACTCGCTCTATAAAGTGGCCATGTGCTTCACAAACCCTGTGGCGTACTGCTTCTTTTGAAAAGACCATTGAGCATCAGGGGAAATGGAATAAGCCTAGCCTCATAGCTGATTCCACAAATCAGAGCTGTATGTCCGACACAAAAGATAACCTGTCCATGAGTGAAGCTTCTCCACTGTGCACATCTGGAAAAATCTTTGTTGGTATGAAGGTAGCTTGAAAGCAGGAGTTTTATTTACAGTGACTGATCTGTGCGCTGCTTTAGCCTTTGAAATATTAGACACAGAATTTTTCTAGAATGTTCAAATACCATTATCTAAAGCTCTTGGTGGTCTTTGTAAAGTTGTGCCTGTTGTAGTAAACTACATGGAAGTACATTTTTGAGAGTGAGTTAGCATTGTGATACAATTGTCTTTACCTAAGGTCCATGTATCAGCCTTGTGGAAGTCAGACCCGCTTTGCAAGTCTTCATCAGTGGATAGAACCGGCTCAGGTGTCATTATTTGACATAAGTGTGGAACGTCAAGCCTATTAGACAATCCCACGGCTGGCGATTTATGTCCAGTTTCAACTTTCAATGCCAATGCAAAAGCGAGCCTGAAGATTCAAAATAAGTTAAGGGTGTGATGGTCATACAGTCGATTGGCTCCAATATCTGACTTCGATGCAGGACATCAGAATTTGTGTCAGACCTGCAGTTGAAATGTGTCTTTTTTATCAATTAGAATCTCTCTTTAGCCATAACTAAGGCTACTGTTATAGTTGCCTAATTCTAACTAGACTTTACCATCTCTGTAGTTTCCAGACAGTTTTAAAACATTAGCACAACACATTACCCACCATTAGAAGACATAAACATTGAACTCCGGTACGGTTTATCCCGTTGTATTTTCTTTAAATAACTTCTTCTTGGTGTGGGTTAAAATGCCACTTGTGTTTTCACTTAAGGACACAAAAATGCGTAGAAGGTTGATTATAAACCCGAAATACTATCACCTATCTGGCAGAGGCTTGCTGCTTCTACAGTTCCTTTTAAAAGACTACTGCAGCTGTACAGGAGCTGAACATTCAGGCAATGTTTGCTACAGCTTCTTTTCCTGTAGTTCAGGTAGTAGGTTTCAGCTTTCCACATTCCTCAACTGTTTTAGTCAAATGCATGTACCGTATCCAGCAAACCAACTTTAAGTGAGGAGCAGCACCTCTACAGAAATCCAATAACACACTACACTTATCAGCAAAATGCAGCTATAAACCTGCCAATAAGCAAACCACAGAGTGGATACAAACACCACATATCAGTTTTTATTCAACACACAAGGTTTGGATCAGATTAATGTCATTAGCTGACAAGACATTTGAGAGGAAGGAATATCTTTAAGAAAACTCCTCTACTGTCTGACATAGAAGGGAAACATTTATCAACATCACCATGGAAAACAAACTTTTTCCTCCTTAACTGACTGTTGACGCTACATCTGGACAAGTAGAGGAAATCACTCCAATCCTGGATCCCAGCTTGTAGAAAGGAAGACATTTTTATTGGCGGGCATATCATTATTCAAGGTTTCAGTCATTTTGGCCAAACAGACAGTGATTCAAAGCAGATGTCTTGTCCCTTATTAAAATCCAAATCCTCAATTGTCTTTGCCCATGGCTTTGAACTGCACACAACCTTCTTCAACAGTAAACATTCACTGGTGCCTGAAAGTAATTCAAAGATCCAAAAAAGACCTTTTCTCTGGGCAAAGCATGCCACTACCAATGCTGACTTTATAATGTCCAAGAGTCAACACATGGAATCAACAAATTAGGTAAACAGCAATTTAATGAACTTTGTACAGTTCCTACCCACTTCAGGCAAGTGGGATAACCAAACCCAATGTGCTCATGTTGCTTTAAATGTGAACTAGCAAAGACAAGTGAGAACCAAACATCATGGTTCATTCTTCTCACAAAGTAAAGGACTATAGCTCAATCAGGACATGGACAAACTTAACGGTAAGCAAACACTGCCACTAATGTTAGGGCAGCAACTAATGATTATTTTCTCAAATACAGATTAACTGTTTTGTGTAGAATATGCAAGAAAACTTCCTAAAGTCTTGTGACACCTTTATGCTGCTGTTTTGTAGAACCAACTGTCTGAAGATATAAAGTTTGCTATAATTCAAAACTAGATAAAGGGTCAAATACTGAGATGGAAGAACAGTCAAAAGTTTAACATTTTGATAAAGAAATTTGTATAAATTATTCCTCTAACTTTCTTGTCAATTAAGGAATAGATATGAAGATACTACATGCTCCTGAATGACTATAAATGAAATGTATCTCCAGCCATGTTTTCATATAATTGTCAAGCCAATTTGAAGTAAACTTTTGAAATGTTGTGAAACATTTTTACAGAAAGATCATGTGAAATAGGCTTGTTTCCATGAACTGCTTTGGAGTGACAAAACTAGGCTGCATAGTGTAATCATCAGGTAGCAGTATAGACTACATCACACATGGCAGGAAAAAACACAGAGGACGAAGCTGGGAACAAAACCAGTTCTTTGCAAATGAACCGCTAAAAAGCCTTGAAAGAAAAGAAGAAACAAACATTTCCACCGTCCATCGTGTCCATCAACAAGAGAAAAATTGAGAGAGGGTTTCGGAATTGTTTTCAATTGGGCACGTTGTAATTATTCTTTCATGTCAGCTGGTATCGATCATTCTGTCCAGAGGCGAAGACCACAAAAGTGGAACCAGCTGATCAGTGTTGCGAGTTAAATGTTTACTTGGTCAGGCGGCTGTGGCTCAGGTGGTAGAGCTGGTTGTCCACTCACAAAGCCATAGTAAAAACCTGAAAGAATGATTGAATTCTCAACTCTCCAATCATCCTTGAATTTATCATCTGTGATGTGTGTTTTCACCAAGCTAAGATTTAAACTGTGATGTTTAATCAAAATTACTTCATTCCACATATTTCATTTAAACATATTTGCAAAAAAAGAACCGGTTGCCTGAACCACATTCAATTAAAAAGATTTTGTACTCCACACCACAACAGAGACACCACTGACCTGTGACAAACAAGTGACAAAAAATCTGCTGAACGTCATGCTGTGTTTACAGAGTAGAGAGGAGAAAATTAACAAATGTAAACAGTTGAATATCTATAGTATGTGGAGGCACAACTTTTTCCAATGTTGTGGGCACTTGACAAAATCTTGTTTATTGCTATTACAAAATAAACAATCAAAGAAATTAAACTTTCCTTCATTTATTATTATTCCTGGCATGAGAACTGTATCACACAGCACAATTATTTTAATTTTTTTGAGTTTTCCATGCATTTTTGAGTTTTCTCTACTCTATGGAAACAGAACAACCAGGAGGTGCAGGAATTTAAACTGCCGTCAAAAATGAGCCCACAAGAAAATGTGACAAGAGTGAAAAATGCCTCTGAACGTTTCAGGGTTCAGATGGTAAAATAAAATTAATTCACTTCAGTCTTTAACAGTTATTTTAAGAATTCCTTCAACATGCTGATTTGTCCCTTTGGTCAGCTGCTCAACACCATATGCCGATGCAGCTACTGTGTGTGTGTGTGTGTGTGTGTGTGTGTTCTCTTTAGCTCACTCTTTCAAGTGGCCTTAATTACAACTGAACGCTGAAGGTGATACCTGAACTTTGCACATGAGCAACTGCAATTCAACTGTCATTCCATTTGCCCTCCTGCAGCCAACTGATTTAGAAAAAAGAAAAAAAAAAACCTATGATTCTCAGCTTTGTTCCTAAAAATGTCTCTGAAACGTGCTGTTGTTGGCAGGCAGCCCAGGTGTGTTTAACATAAGAGCGGGCTCCCTGTGGGTTTGCTAAATCACTCTGATACCCACAGGATGTCTGGAGCAAAGCAACACAGGCCTTACAGACTGTATGCCCAACTGTGTGTGTGTGTCTGTGTGTGTGTGTGTGTGTGTGTGTGGGTCTCAGTCACTGAGCTGTGGATAGTTCACTCTCTTGACAACTTACAGTGCATCAGTTGTGGCTCAGTGTTTCTCATAAACAGCCCTCATTAAATAAATGCATCTTAATGATTCACATTAGCTTTGCAGAGCCGATGTGGTAACACAGCAGCACAGTGTTTTCCTGTGTGGTGGGTGGGCACATGCCAAAGAAAAACCTAGGTGTTGTTCACTGTGCAAGACAAGGTTCCATCTGTTGAGCAAATTTGGAACGTGACATGTTGCTATGTCGCTGTAATGTATCAGGAAATAAAGCATCTCAGGACTAACATTGGGAAAAAGCAAGTGACTTTCAGGTTCATCACTCAGATATGGCTAAATGGATAAAATTGTGTATCACTCGGACATGTCTGTGATAGCCTACCACACAATAGAGGGCCGCACAGGCACCCAGAAGAGGCGATACAACCCAGGAGATGCATTCGGATTCCTTAGTCTTCATGTTAGAGTCTTATGAAACTGGACCTTCTGTATATGGAGCGAGCACATTGTTCTTACTGGATGTGTAATTCGCAAAAATGCACAACTTCAGGGACTAGTTAACACTGCAAAACGCCTGAGCTGTGTCAACATGACCAACGCGTGAGTGAAGTGTGAATTCAGCAAACACCTTCTCTGGAGTGGTTCACTTTGTTTGGACGAGCTGTTAACTTTCCACTCTAGTTGGGGATTTGTGCTAATTGCCAGTGAAAAATGACTTGACGCCATAATGTGAATGAGGATACTGGCTAAAAAAATCAGATCAACCTGCAGAAGTGATAGCACTGAAACCTGTAAGCTGTAAGTTGTTTTGCTGCCGGTTTCGGAGCCATCTGGAAAACAACTCAGCTGTCCATGAGAAAAACATCTGACTTTGAAAATGAAGCTGAGGTGCATGTGTGTTTGATGGTCTTCATCCAATGCAAACAAAGGTTGTTTTGCATTCACATACTGAAACTTTTACTCTTAGTTCCTTGGCTGCATGTTTATGAGGAAGATTTCAGCCAAATCTTTCACCCATGTACCGAGACTCTGGTGCTCATTGACAGCAGAGCAGGTTTGACTGCTTCACATACTGAGAATTCATCACCTTGTGGACATCAGACTCACAAAACAGTCCCACTCTTCTTAAAATATGACTTCGATTTATTACATCTTGGGTATTTTTTTGTAGTTTTGGCCATGATTCCTCTCTGTAATAACACTATATACACCAAGTCAGTGGGTGAGGTCTGAGAATGGACTATGATTGATACAATGATTTTCATTTTACCTATTAACCTGACTAAACAGCTTTTGGACTAAGAAGTGATGTCCCCATATTCTCAGAACACAGAAAAAACTTTGCAGCTTGATATTTTGACATATCAGCAGAATACTACCATGTAAGGCTGGACGATTATGGCGAAAATAATAATCATGATTGTTTTTGATTGACATTGAAATCACCATTAATAAACGCAATTATTCATTTATTTGATAATTTATTTAACTACCAAAACTCAACTTTAAATATAACTCTACAGAACAACCGGAAATAAATTAGTAGCAAGTAAACACCAAGTAAAATAATAATAGCAACAACAGCAATAAATTAAAAGGACAAAAGCAATATGTAAAAACAAGAAATTAAAATGAATAGCTTACTTCCAAACTTCCAAAACTTGCAACACACTAATAACAGGGCAATTGAAAAAAGCCCCCAAATTTGTTGTTTTCCAATGGCCACACAGTCTTATACACCCTCAGCCCAGCTTCCTGCAATCTGCCTCCTACAAACTCAAGTTGTTGGCTAGGAACACCAGACTGTTCACTTGGTCTGGCTGTAATGATGATCACAGGCAGGAGACAACATTTGCACCTGTTGCAGCACTTGTGGCGGGGATGCACAGGTATTTCCTAGCCAGTTTGGAGAGCCGTGGGTAGAGTGACTGTGCTGCGGTGCTGGCTGAAGCCCACGAGCTTGCACTTTTTTGCGTCTTCTGATGCATTAGCAGTTGGTCATAGACCAGTTTATTTTGAACCTTTAAGTGGTTGTGTAAATCGGTTGTGTTGCCATGAGGCACAGACACGACAGCGTGACAAATTTTGCAAACAATTTCCTTCTACTCCACAGCTGAGAACCTGAAACCAAAATGTTTCCATATAAGTGAAGGCATTCTCCCTTTCTTGCCAACTAAAGGTTGCCTTTCTGACGTTTTTTCTCAATCTTTTCTAGCTTGCGGCACCTACGCATGAGACAGGTGTGTTGAAGGTGCTCAGGAATTTGCCTGCATGCCATGGCACAATAATCGTTTATCTTTGATTGTGTTTGGCCATCGAGAAAAGCCAACCTCATAATCGAAATCGAAATTTGATTAATTGTGCAGCCCTACCACCATGTCAGATCTTAGATTAAATCAAGTCTGGTCTGAGGCTCATTAAATGAGAGCAAGATTGTGATTGTACGGGCCTGAATAAGATTCATCTACACAGTTCATTAGGGTCCGAGCACTAACAGTGCAAGGACCCGATTGAAAGCCTTGAGTTATTATTTTGCGCCAAACATAAACGCGTTATGAAGGCCTAAACACTCAAAACCCAAGATGGTTCCACAGCGCCCAATTGAAATTTTCAGCAGTGTCTTGTCGGAAGTACAATGGACCTAAACCTGCAGAATTTAGTAGGCATATACAACAGGTCAGGACACACAAAAAAGTTGACCAGTAGCAAGCCCTAAAATGCAAAATGGCTGAACAGCACCCACTACAATATTTCAACGAAATCCCATCTGAAGGGCGTTTGACTGAGAGCTACGAAATTCTGTAGGTACATGTAGAAGCTGAGGAAAAAGGTCCATCAGCGCTTTTCCGTAAACCCAACAGGAAACCCACCATGTTGTAAAAACGGCGAGCATGCTGGGCAATTGTCGCTCATTTTTGGTCATTTTCAAAATCTCACCACTCAGAATGGTGAGAGGCAATAAGGATCAGTTGGGTTTTGCACAATCTCCGAATAATATCACACTAAAGCAAAGCATAATAGGTAATAAAACCAAAGCAAAAAAATCTCAAACAAAGCCCTTCTGTATTCCAATCTGCATCCCCGAGCTGCTGTGGTTGATCTGTTACAACACAAAGTCAGGTGAGTACTCGCTGAAGCCCGCGAGGCAACAACACTTTGCCAATGCAGCCAGAATCTATGTGGAATCCCTTTTTCCTGTAAGAGGCAACTGAACAGTAAAATTCTATTTGGGAGTCATCTGTGCGTGCTCGGGCAACGTCAGATTCAACTACATCTAATTTCACCTCTCTGTATTCACGACCATGCCTTTATGTGGAACAGCAGAAATGGCTGCTGGTTTTCAGTGAGGTCTTGCTAAATCCATCCATTATCTACACACCGCTTAATCCTCACTAGGGTCATGGGGGGCTGGAGTCTATCCCAGCTGACTCAGGGTGAAGGCAGGAGACACCCTGGACAGGTCACCAGTCTATCACAGGGCTACACTTAGAGACAGACAACTAAGCACACTTATATTCACACCTACGGACAATTTAGAATCATCAATTAACCTCAACATGTTTTTGGACTGTGTGGAAGGAAGCCGGAGAACCCGGAGAGAACCCACGCTGCACGGGGAGAACATGTCAGAGATGTTTAGATATTTACTTTTAAAATCTAAACATGAACATGCTTAATAAAGGTCTTCAACATACAGACACACACTTTGTCCACATTTGCATTTCTCAAATTCAGTCTTGAGAGGAGGCCAATTAAGGACTGACTGTGGACGAGTTGGCTGTGACCACTTTCCAAACAAGATGCTAACAAGTTTAAGACGTGAGTGTGCTGGCTGTGCATGATGTGCTTAAGCTGGAACAGTGGGAGAGAGGGGAGATCAGGTGGCTGAAAGCACACTACAGCGTTCATTATGAGGAAACCAGATGGTGCATTTTCCTTAACAACTGCAATCACCTTCGCCAAGACAAAGCTACAAAGGGGTTAACAATACATCAATCAGTGTAATGCTCAGACAGTGACTTTGTAACATATTGTGTTCCTATAATTGCAGCAATGTTGTATTTGCATTGATCTGGAGATCTACAAAACAAGGAAAAATGTTACTTTGGTTCTGCATTCACGAGAACATTCAGAGCTACTTTTTGGTTCAAGTTTGACCCTCTGCATTTGAACTGAAGACATACATACATAGACATAGTTTGGACATTTACATGTATAATTTCATTACAACTATTAAGTCAAACAGTTTGTTATCAAAACCATCCTCGAATGATTATCATTTACGAATTATAATTACATGTTATTGATTAGACTGGCATACATTATGGAACAACAACATTCAAGAGACGCAATCATTTAAAAAGTGCTGAAGTGGTCAGCACAACAAATAAAAGTAGCAACTGCCTAATTTTATGGCTTGTGATAAATATTCCATCCTGTGCTTCTCCCTAAACATTCTGCTTAAAATATATTGGTTCATACACAGCTAAGATCTGGCTATAAAGTGGTATTGGTGACACACTGCAAGATTTGGGCCTTTAGACAATTATAATTAGACCACCCTTGTTTTCTTCAATTTCTTGCTCATTTTAATGCCTGGTACAACTAAAGGTACATTTGTTTGGACAAATATAATGATAACAACAAAAATAGCCCATAAGAGTTTCATTTAAGAGCTGATATCTCGACATTTTCCATGGTTTTCTTAATAAATCACTTAAGTTCTTACATCAATACCTATATAGCATTGTACTGCCAAAAACAGTGCTTTTAGTCATTCCATGTTTTCTTTTCTGTCTGTTTTAGTCACACGATACAAACAGGAGTTAGTACTTGATTGCATAACTATCATTTTTGATGACTGCAGCCATGTGTCTTGGCATGCTCTCCACCAGCTTCTGACATTGTTCTGCCATCACAGCAAATTGTTTTGTTTTTGGGCTTGTGGTTCTCCATATTGCGTTTGATGATTTTCCACAGGTTTTCAATTGGATTTAGATCTGGTGATTGAGCAGGCCAAGGCATGGTTGGAATGTTCTGGTTCCCCATCCAGGCTTCAGCTGACCTTTCCATGTGGCAAGGGGCATTGTCTTGTTGGAAAATCCAGTCATTGGAGGCAGGAAAGAGTTTTCCAGCTGATGGAAGAAGACTGTTTTCTAGAATAGTCCTGTACATGACCTGGTTCATTTGTCCTGTTCCACCCATACTGAAAGAAGCCCAAATGGCACTGATCCACCCCCATGTTTTACTGTAGGGGCAAGAGTCTGGTTTGTAGGCTTCTCCAGGCGTCCTCCTAACCAGTAAGTTGGCTGGAGTGGGCATCAGCTGAAAGTTGGATTCATCACTGAAGAGAACTTTGCCCAATCATCAACAGTCCAATCTTGTGATCCCCAGCAAAGAGTAACCAGACTTTCGTCTGCCTTTCATTGATGAAGGGCTTCTTCAGTGCTCTGTGTGACTTCAGACCAGCTTCAAGAAGTCTGTTTCTGTAGTTTTGTGGCTACACAGAATTCTTTTGTTTTTGGCATTATATGAGAGCTGTGTTGTGCTACAGCTTGAATGTAAGCAGGAAACCACTCTAGGCCTTTACATGTGCAGTGCTGCTTATGACATGAAATGGCCTCTTATATACCCTACAGGGAATACAATTAAGCTTAAGCATGTCAAACAGGACATAAAGCATTATGTAATCATCTGCATTTTTTGTCGTGTTCATTTTATTCTTCAGGTAATGTACCTTTCGTGGCACCAGGCATGAAAACGAACAAGAAATTGAAGAAAACAAGGGTGGTCTAATGTTTTTCCTTGACTGTATACAAACTATGAAAACAAGACTCATTTAACAATGTGTTTCTGTTCTAGCTGTGCTTGTGTGTTTGTCACTGACAAGCAAGTTTTTACTGAGCTGTTTGTAATAAACTGTTGTTTATTGCCCCTTCATGCAACATATTTACACCACAAACATCCACACGTGCTTCAGTGAAGTCAGAGTGCACATTACATCATTCTGAAAGATTGCAAACAATAACTTCAGTCATGGCATCATTGTTTGGATCCTGTTATAATGCATCCTCATGCTGTACTACAATAAGAACGTGTGACCGGTTATATACAAATACCATTTTACAAGTTTATCAGAACACCTTATACTTGTCCACCAGTACACCTTACACTATGTTAGAATAAATTAGCATAAATCTGAGTAAATTACAAAACAAGAATATGACACCAAAATGTGATAAGATGCTCTTCAAAACATGTTCCTGTTGGAACTCTGCTTTTATTTGGTAGCTCGTCACTGTGGTGTAGAATTTCTACATACAGGTAATCATAAAGTGTTTTAACAAATCCTCCTCTTTTGTCTGTCAGTATCCTGTCTTCTTCCTCTCTCTGCCTCTGGCTGCCACATTCCTCCAAGTATGGCCACCCACTGGCAGCTGCACTGTAAACTTATCACGAGCGAAGAAAGGGGATCTGCTTCGCTCTCTTCCTGTCAGCACAGATGTCAAGGTCAACTTGGGGGACTCCTTAAATAACCAGCTCCACGACCCTGGGACCCTCCCACCAACCCGTCAGCTGCACAGATTAGAGGAAACCTCTTGTTTACAGGGGCATCATGGGGTTTCTTTTTTAGCTGCAACTATATCTACAGCAAGATGGTTAAAAAACGTAAAAGTCCGTATAATTCATATCAGTCTAATTTAAACATGTAAAGTTAAACTGGTCTGAAATTTCTTATTACAATCATTCCCTCTCAGACAAGATTTCTTTTTTGAGTCTCAGGTCACTCCAACAAATGTTAACAGGGACTGTGACACACTGGTTAAGACTTCATTTGTTGTTTCTGGTTTGAAGGTGCTGGGTATGTCATTGTACAGTTCACAACTTGAGTTCAGCACATTTGATGCATGTCAGCCCCCATATGTCTCCAACGACACTGTCCATTAACAAAAGCAGACAGGCAAACAATCCTCGCAAAACACCATGACTGAAAAAAGTGTCATCAGTGGGCTTAACCCTCTTGAACATTCTGTTCTTCTCCCACTTTGTTGATACTGTGTAAAAACAGTCTTGGACTGAGGGTGTTGATACCATTAATTATGTCACCTGGGCATGTCCATGAAAATTTGCATAAGGGATACATTTTATGAGGGGAAAAAAAGTATGATAGTGAGAACAGTATTCAGTATCTGTAGTCTTGGGTACATAACTTCCATTTTGGGGCATAACTGTGTACTATAACGCCTTATATCACTGTCCACAAAAACTCAAATGTTTGACGCAATCAAAGAAAAAAAGGTGGACTCCTCTAGGACAACGGCTGTCCACAGCACAGGTGGCAGAAGCAGCCAAATGTGGCTTTAAATTGTTACCCTATGCCTGTTACTCACCCAACCTGGCGTTGTCTCACTTCTAGAAAAGCCACCTGTGCTGTGTGGGTGGATACATTTTCCTGGAGCAGCAGCACAGTTTAAAGCTTTTGTTTCCTTGCAAAAAAAAATAATGGCAACTGAGCGACAACTCTTGTTTGCAGGTGAGGCCAAGAACTTTTTGAAGTACTCTTGTATGTCTGCATATGCAGATACACAGTGTCGTATACACAGAAGCTGTGTAAGGGTATCATTTACCTCAGTTTATGTGTCAGTATTATCCATCTAAACTTTATTTTATAACATGTTGCTGCAAATAAAACATCACATCAGTCAACTTTAATGTGCATTTTAAGGATTGTAAATGGTTTTTATAACATGTCTGACAGTTCATTCAGTGAAGTGATTTTTTGAAGAAAGTGGATTTCTCAATGTGTGTATGTGGTGTGGGGACATACTGTAGGTAGCTAACAGGAGAGGGACAGGTCAAACTGAATGTCCTCGCAAAAGCATCACTTTTTGACAGTAGCAGTGATTTTTGAGGAGATTCACTTTGGTTTGATGGTGCATCAATGTCATGTATCCGTTTTTCAGTGTGTATCAGTTAATCTTTGCACCCTTGGTGGTTATGCTGTTGTCTGTTTTTTAGTAACAAAGTGTATCTCTGTTACTCTGCCTCACCCATCAAAAAGGCTTGCAGCTCTCTTTGATCCCAGGCTGTGGGCAGCAGTGATCTGTCAACAGGCAGATTGCTGGGAATACTCCGAGTGCCCGGAGATCCAGTTGCCCTACAGTTTCACCAACACTCTGGCAGTCGCTTTAGCACCGGAGGCTCTCAGTCCAGGGTTTGTGTCTTGGGGCAATAAAAAAGTTGCATTGTTCCTGCATAGCAGTATCCACACAGGTTGGCTCACTTTCCTAACCAGTGTGCTATTTACATCTCACAGATTGAGGACAGCTAAGCCCTTCTGGTATCATCAGAAAGGTTCCTTGAGCACAGGCAGTTCTGCTGGTGAGAAGATTTATTTAAGTGGAGAAATTATTTTGAATTAGCTTCAGTGTGTTTTTGTTCCTCTCCATCTGCCACATGTTAAGTTTAAGATACCCCTGATGTATTTTATTGAATTTTGTATAAAGTCAGCTGAGTCACATTACCTGCGACTCAATTTAAATTTTACGTCTAATCTGATTAAATAATTCCAAAAACTCAAGATGAAGATGTGATGTTATGGGTTTGTTGCAGCTTTGTTTACAGTGAAACAGCAAAAGTCAAGTTCTATGCTACAACAATATCAACTATATGTTTTTTAAACATATATAGAGCAACCACAGCATTAAACCACCACAGTGCATAAGTTAAGGACATCAATCATGTTGTTTCAATGCAGCTGGGAAACCTTGGGTCTTGATATTCAGGTGGATGTTTCCAGACTCCCTTCATTTTAGCAGCCTACAACAGTATATTACTGATCATACTGTATGTCTGCCCCTTTATAGCGTTTTTCTGCCTTAATGGTACTCAAAGCACTTCACAGTGTTTCCAGTTCACACACCATTGGTGACAGAGTTGCCATGCAAGGTGCCTGCCTGCCATTGGGAGCAACTTCGGGTTCAGTGTCTTGCCCAAGGACCACTAACCTTGCGATTAGGGGACAACAACCTGAGCCCAATATGAGGTCCAAATTAAGGTCCAGCGTCAAGGAAGCTTCCTCTACTTTCAGTGATATATCCTTAATGTTTGCACATATTTTAGATAATATTACATTAATTTATTAAAACAGCCACTGACCAGTTGACACATTGTGAGTCTGAGCTTTGGTGGCTTTTTTTATAACTGCTTTGACTAGTAAGCAAATAGAATAAATTAAGGATATCTCAGTTAATGGGAACATATTTAATATCAATCTGAACGTCAGTAACCTGAACCTACAATCACTATAAACCATGCCCCCTAGAAGTTGCATTGCCATATGGGTCAAATTCTGTTCTATCATGCCGTGCATCTCACAACCTAGACCTTTTGGGTGCATGTGTGAGTGGGGTGATGGCTGAACTATGCCAACGATGCCATGCTGCCAAGTTTTGTGACTGTCTGGGAGGAGGTGGGGTTGACTGGAGGGTCAGGGTGGAGGGGTCAGATTACATGCCTCTGTTCTCCTCTCATGGCTTCCCCTGGGATCCCAGCCAGGTAAACTGTCAAAGTCTACTTCCTCCATCGGAAGCTGCAAGCTTTAAAGGGCCTTAACGCCTAAACTAAACCAGCGTGGATGGAAGACATTGTGTTATCTCTGGAGGCCTGGACCTCTATAAGGCTGACCGACTGTGCCAATGACAACCTTGCCCCAAGATAAAAGTGGAGAGATTATCAATAAAATATTCAGGAAAATACAAACATAGCAGATTTTCATTGGTGTGATTTAGAATGGAATGCATTAGCATCCCATGGAGGGCTTGGAGGAAAATTTTGGTAATGAGTTATATAGATTTACTCAGCAAAGATAAAGAATGATTTATGTTGTTTGAATCAAAGTAATTTCTGGGATGTTGAAACAACATTTTTAAAGTGAAGTCTGACATAACGTGTATTCTTTATCTTAAAATATATTTAGATGAAATATATTTTATAATAATGCAACTTCTTAAGACCAGGATATCTTTTCATTATCTGGCTTCACAAAGTCGAACAGCCACTAAGTGGTCACACAAAGCTGGTTAAGTAAACCCAGGGTTTCTAAAACCTGGCTATGAGCACACTGACAAAGAAAGGGTAGTGTTGGCACAAGATGATCAATCGTAAACATGGAGAGGTCTAGAGCTGTATATTCCTCGCAAGAATAACAAATTATACTCTGAAACCAATATGAGGAATGCAAAATTCCAATAAAACCAAAAGTAACACAGTTGCTGGAGCCAAAGAAAGAAGGGAAGCTGGCAAAATTATGCAAAATTGTGTTAACTGATAAGTTATTAGTCTTAGCATTATCACTACCCCATTTTAGGGCAGGAGTACATCTCTATGGAATTACCACTGTGTATTCCATTTTAAGTGTTGCTTAGATGTAGATTTCTCATGACGCATAAAACAATTTTAATTTTATTCTTTCAGCTGCAGCACCTCTGGTGTTTAACGGCCTGTGTTTACAACCTGTCAGTTGTCTAACTGTTGTATCTCAATCCATCTGAATTTCTTTTAGCAGCGTTGTTCTTCTCCTTCATCTCATCAATTAACTTGACTTCACTGTGTTCACTGTATTATAACTTGTAGGAATGATAGATAAACCAATCAACATGTTTTATCAATCATCAATCCTACACTCTATCAGTTCTTCTATCTGCCTTAACAAAAACAAACATTCGCATATTTGAGTGTAACAAGGCTCCACATATAAATCAATATTTAAAGGTCTCCCTTGTCATTTTAAATCCTTCAGCATTGTGATATTTTGCCATAGAAACTAAATCATGTGAGCCAGGGTTTATTTCTTCCTTTTCCTTACATTCAAGCTTGAGTCCCACCCAAGTGTTGCCTGGTAACAGGGTGGGAAACCAAGTCAAGACTTTAGGCTTCCAGTCAAGCTGGCCATGACCTTCCTGTCATGTTCCTGTCCCCTTTACTTGGACTGATCAACTGCTGACTTGTACTTTTCAGTCAGTTTACCAAACATGACCATGAGACCTGGGCCTTGTTTTGGTCAGCAATATTAGTTTGTGTTTTTAGTCGTTTGGCTCTATCTACAGTGTTCTACAATGCAAGCATTGTTTATACTTGGATGAGGCTGATAAACTCTTGCTTGTGTATTTACACAACTATAAATCACTCTGTAATGTACACACGCTGTTCCTTTGTCCTGAAACACATCGATGGCCTGATCTCATTCAGGGAGGACATCGAGCTCTGTTTATGTGATGATGACATACTCTTCTTCTCATGGTTACTGACTAGATCTTACAAAACTTACTTAAAGATGCAAAATGCATATTTACAGACCTATAGCTAAAATGACCTGACACATAGCTATTTGGCTATTTTACTTGAAAGAAATATAAAAGAAAGCTGTAATGTATAATGAATAAACAGTCCCTGCATCTAATGACCTTCATTCAGTTTCTTCACTCAGAATCCCTGAACTTTGATGACTTTTTCATTTATACTGCTCTCAATAGCCAATAAATTAACTTTCATTTACACAGTAAGTCTTTGAGTCGACAAAGGTAATAAACACTGCCCAGTAACTACACATGATTGGTCAATGTTAGCCAATTTGGCCACTTACACTTAATTTTAACAACCGTTCTGTATTCTGAGCACTTAGCTTTTCATTATAATTATTTGCAGAAAACAAAGTCATTTTGACTGATTGAATGGATTGCGGCAAAAAAATAAAAAATAAAAAATGCTCAAACAAGCAAAATGTGTACATTATGAAACCTTGACTGTATTGTGTGTGAACAAACCATGAAATCAAAGGTCCAGGGTTAAGAACATTCACTTATCATTAACAGGGTCAACAAAAATAATCGTTCAACTACCATTCAAGAGCTAGTTTTCAACCATGTCCTCAACATTTAGGCACTATTAGCTCACTGCACAACCTGGTTGCAAAGTGCAACACATAAAAATCAGAATGTGGCTTTCATAACATCTCAAATGTTTGCTTCATTACCAACATGTTGCAGTCCGTAACCCCAACTTTACCTCCAAACCGTAAAGGGAAACCGCGGTCACTCCCTTATCCATTCCCCTAACCTACAAAGCCGCACCCCAAATTAACATGTACACAAGTCTATTACCCATTCATCCCAAAAAAGGACATATGTTATTTAGAACTTGTTAAGACCGAAAGTATGCAGGTCATTATAACAAGCAAACCTGACAAATTAGGCTTTGGCTGCCAATGAAAACAAAGGCTCTGTGGAAGATTCTTGTCCTCAGGAAAGAATCTTTATTCTTGGCAGGATGCCTGGTTGAGATGTCATACTGAGTGAGAGGTGACACATACAGTATGTAGTTTTACGCTTCCAGTTATCCATATCGTAGAGATGAGGTGTGTATGGGAAGATGCAAATGCTGAATGTTGCTGATGAGCTTTCAAACTGTTACATCCCTTTCCAACAATACCACCCAACTTTAACTGTGGTTTCAGGGATTCCTTACTCTACGAGCTTTCTTGCTCTGTGCTTAGAGTAAGAAATATCTTACTTGCAATTCAATGCCAGAAGTCATGGTTATATTTTAGGTTAATCTCCAATTCCTGGAGATCACCAATAAAATTGTTGGCAGCTTTTTTGGTTATTGATTTAATCAACTGCATCAATTATTCGCTGCACCACTACTTTAACAATGAGTGTGTTGGATATATGATGTACTTGTGAGCGTCAGCCTACTCCAGCTGTCTGCCCAAACCAGTTCACAGGCTTTGCTGTATTATCACTGTCCCTCAAAAGTCCATCCCCATAGAAGCCTAATAGGGGCATGTGGTGATACACATACACAACATACCCAGACTGTTGATATAAGGCCCTCAATCATACGCAATGTGTCTGGTCATTTATCTCTATCTACTTTAACCAGCATGTACGTACAATACGCATATTTTTAGTCCTGTCACTCTGTTTCATGGTCATGGTAAACATTTGAAAGACAACAGACTCTGTGGCACCTTTGAGGCCTGAAGTGTCTCACATTCTGCTGCTCTACTTTTAGCAACTTACAAAGCTCATTTTTCACAGTCTGCTCACAAACATGTCAAGCTCAGAATAATATTCAGTGGCCTTCAAGTAAAACACAGACAGCTACGACAGATACACTGGCCCAGAGTTTCAAATACTGTTGTCTGCACAAAGGTTGTCACCTTAATTTTTGGCAGAGTAGAAACTTTTATGATCCCAGAAACAATTGTGGGTCATGCAAAGCAGCCGTCTCCAACCTTTTTTGCACCACGGACCGGTTTTAAGCAAAAAAATTTTCTACAGACCAGTCATTGCGAACATAACAAATAATTATTTAAGTAAGAGATGAGAAGGAGACATAAGATAAAACAAGATAAACCTTTATCAATGCCACAGTAGGGAGATTTGCAGTGTATATATACATATATAGTAGATGTTTGGGAATGAGCAGTAGAAGTGAGAAGAATGGTAAACTGGCACATGCACTCATCTAAATGTGAGGAAAAGTGTATAGCAGCGCTTCCAGGTGGTCTGTCAGGTGGTCAGTCAACACAAAATCCTGCTTCTCCCAGACTCCCATCCTGCCCGTTGTGGGACACAGAAAGTCACAAAAAGCTGTTAAAGTGCCAGACCATCTGGCAGCTCAGAGTTGAAAGACTTCCACACCTGCAGTGGCTGGACAATCTCCTCTGAAGCTTCAAGCAAACCGTCATATTTAACAGGCATTCACAGGCCATCACAGACACAATTACCGCCAAGTTAAACACATCCTATTGACAATGCCAATTAGCACTAATGTGCAGTGACAGGCACCTCCCCCTGTTTTCACAGGGCCAAACACACAGTACACACATAAGGCCTGTACTCTTACGCTTTCTGTTCACATTTGATGCTAAGTGGTTATAGGCAGTAGACAACTACAGCTCCCAGGAGTCTTACCGATCGGCCATCTGGAACTGAAGCTGTTGAATACTAGTAATGCACTAATTGCTATACGTTGGTTAGTACAATGAGGTGTTTGCCAGTCAGTACATTTATATTGGGGACAGAGCCACCTGTTATATTATATACTTGCATCCATCCATTGCCCTGCCTTATCCTGTAGACCATCACAGGGCCTATTCCTGCTGACAATGAGCAAATGGTGGGGTACATCCTGTCACTAGTCCATCACAGGGCCAACACAAATAGACAACCATGCACACTCACATTCACACCTACGACCACTTTAGAATCACAACTCAACCAAGCATGAATATATTTGTACTGTGTACCTAGAGGAAACCCAGGCACAGGGAGAACATACACACTCCATAAACCGCCAGCCAGCTGACCGAAAGGTCACCCCAGAACCTTCCTGTTGTGGGGCGAGTGCTACCCACTGCACAACTGTGCTGCCTTATGTTTTAACTTTAGGTCTTAAGAACTGAACTACTGAAGTCTGATTTTCCTGCACCAGCCGTAATTCAAGTGGACTGACCCTTTTATTGAAGGCACTATGTTGCTGTGTTTTTAAGGGATAGAGATTCATCTTTATGAAGTAAGTTCCATTAAAATGTTAATTTTTTTTTATTTGAATGAGGCTAAACTGTCACCTCGCAGCTAGAAGATTCCCGGTTCGCTTCCCGGTGAGGGCGCCTGAGATCTTTCTGCGTGGAGTTTGGATGTTGTCCCCATGTAGTGTGGGGTCTCTCTGGGTTCTCCGGCTTTCTCCCACAGTCCAAAAACATGTGGTGATTCTAAAATTGTCCGTAGGTGTGAATTTGAGTGTGCTTGGCTGTCTGTCTTTAAGTGTAGCCCTGCCTTCGCCCTGAGTCAGCTGAGATAGACTCCAGCCCCCCTCGACCCTAGTGAGGATTAAGCAGTGTGTAGATAATGAATGAATGGATGAGGCAAAACAGCAGCTTACATGAAAATGTGTTTTTTGACCTTAGAAAGGTCTTTTGTGTTCTGTGAGGTAAAATGTTGAAAAGGCCTGACTTTGTCCCATGTGCAGAGAAAATAACTACAGTTTTTCATGAAGCGGGGGCTTCGAGGTTTCCATATAAGGTGTGAGACAGTCTTTCCCATCTCTAGTACCCATCTTGATGTGAATTTAATAAGTGCAGGAGTCAACACATAGACAAACACACACAGACACTCCCCCTGTCTAAGTGACGACTTAATGACTGCCATCTGGACACTGCAGCAAAGAAACAGGCGTCTTTAGACACTAAAGAGGACACTCAGAAAGGCTCAGCAATTTGGCAGCTTTAGATGCAAATGTGAGACAGCTACAGAGTATTTTCAGTTACATAAAGCTTCAGGATTTTTATGACAATTTTACAAGGTCTTACTAAGACAGAAAGGCAAAAAGATGACTCCGGCTATCAGAGGCAAAGTGACAACTAGTGCACTGCCTAGCCTCAGACAACTGCTACTTCAGCATATGTTCAGTTATCAGAGACAAGAACACTGATGTGATTGCTACTCAAGCAGTGCCTCAATGATGACACACCAGCTTGCATCAACACCTAATATAACACAAAAAAAGCCCCGGCTGCCAGTTAAGTTGCAAGTACGCTTGAGATAATCTGACTGAGCTGAAGGACAGAAGTGCAGAGGATAGAAGAATTACAACGGAAAGTTTTGTTCTACAGATAGACAGACAGATCCAAATCAATTTTCAGAATCAAGGCCACATGTTGATAACTGTGTGGAAAGCTGTAGTTATAAGTGCAACATCCATAAAGTGGAAAAATGAAACAATGAGACAAATCAAAACGCAACTGATGGTCGTAATCGTTGAATATTTGTCTTAACTTTTGGCAATGTTTTAACTGAGCTCCCCTTCCACTGTCACTCAGTCTTCTGACCCAACCATTAAGTTCACTAGCATCTCAATAGAAATCACACCTGGCATGTCTACATATTTCACTATCAATAAACACACAAGGAAACAGTATCTGACGCTGTAGCACCGTATGAGTGACTGTTCGTAAAGTACACTGAGCACAACGTGGGAACAACCTGGAGAAATGAGGACATCATACTGTCAAGTCAAAAGTCTGGCAACAACTACTTTAAATAAGACTCTTTCAATAATGAATTCTAAAGAAAATAAAGATGTTGTGCAATTAGTCTTCATACCAAACATGTGTTTAAGCCCCACTTAAAACATAGAAACAGCCACAAAATTCGAGTCCATGCTGCCCCTGTTGGGTGAATGATGAGATTTAAGTAACCTTTGCAGAGACAGTATGTTTTGGCCTTAAGAGAAAGGGTAAAACATGTGGTTGGGTGAATGGATGAAGGGGTGGAACTCACCTGGAGGACACAGACAGCTGTGAGATGTGTCCCTCGCCTCCCGTGTCTTTGGTAGTCGTGCTGCAAGCTTCTGCACAAGAGAGGGAACAAAAATGTGTCAGAATGTGACGGCATTTTAACATCATGGTGAACTAAAAAACACAAACACACATACATCATACACACACAATTTGCACCTCCTATTACTATGCCTTTGTCAAACCATGAAGGTCTCAACTAAATTTAGAGACCAAATGTCATCTTAGCTGGCTGGTGAAGTCTGAAATAGCAGGGAGCAGTTGCCATCACAACTGAAAATAGTCGTATTTGTATCTAATACTGATTACATGAAACTGAATGTTTTTGTTAAGCCTATGATCCGTGCACTATTAAATGTGTGGCGAAAATAAATCAGAGCTAAATACATCATTCATATGATCCGGTTTACTTTATTCAAGGTATTGTATCCCTTAAAAAAAACATGAATGGTAATTATGTTGAAATATTACAAGCTATTCTGATCAGAAAAGCAGCAAAGTCCAGTTGCTTTTCAGCTCATTATTGTATTCATTTAGTTTAGAATTTCTGTTTTCTATCCATGCAGACATTGTAAGATAATTCTTGGAAAATCCGTTTTGCAATTTTACATTTTAGCTCAACAGACAGTACACATGAACAGCTTGGTTGTTTTTTAATTAATTATCCCCGAAAATGTTGTGTCATTTTAAATTTGGTGTGTCCAATTAAGGCTGTTTGACAATAAATTTGCAGGGTGCTTTTTGTTAATCGTGTGCTCTCGGGCTAGGATGATTATAGCAGCATACACAGGTAATACAATATTTTAATTTGGGATTGATTCTGAGGTTGACATCCGACAGTTAGCACTTTGCAAACTGCAGTTATTACAAAAATAATACAAAAGCTAAACTGAACATCCACTTACTCACATGTTCCAGAGTTTTCAACCTTACTTATTGAGACTTAGTTCAGAGCATTTTTATGATTTCGTTGGGTGTAAACATTCAAGCTCAACTTTGAAGCCACTTTGAAAAACTTAACATGCTGAAGTGCCAACATAACAGACCAAGTGGACCTCGACATCCTTACAAGCATACAACACCGCTTGACTGTGGGGATTCAGAAAAGGTGTTCACATTTGCTGAGGTGATTTGACCACTGTAAAGCGCATGTGAAGTCACTCGAACAAAAGGATGGAAGAGCTGTTTTACTTTAGATCCATCCTCAAAAGCATGTGGAGTTGTCGAGAAAAACAGCTGTGAGCTTCATACTCATGCTCAGATTAAAATTTATGGTGCTTACATGATGTGTTTAAAAAAGACTTGTTTTATTACTTGACACAACCAACACCTTTTAGTCTTTCTCGAGGTATCAAAGTGTGACAGTTGACCTCATTAGATCAACAAATGACTGCATGTCATTTGACCCTGAACAGAATACAAAACCATCCGAGTACATTCTCCGCAGCATAGCGGTCAGTCCCACTGGTGGTGGTTACTAGCAGAGGAATGCCAGTGAGAGCTGTTTAGAGGCCTGCGACAGGTGCTGAAGGGGATGTTATGAAGGCACAGTCATTCCGAGCACTGCTGCGGTATTCTGGGTAGCGCCTGTTACCTCAGTGTGCCCATTAACCTGGCTTCTGAGACTACAGGGATCATTGAGAGAAATCAGGCAACACAGGCGAAGTTCAAATTCTGATTGTTTTGAAACTCCTGCCGGTCACAGGCCAAAGAGGACAAGGAAAGCAGATTGTCTGCTCTGAAAAGTTACTGGGGCTAAATCCAACTCACAGACAAATTTGCATGCTGTTGGACAATAAGCACTTTGTTTAAAGCGTGCTGAGGCTGTAAAGCAAGATTTTTGTTGTTTTTTTTTTTAAATCTTGTTACTGCACATACAATGATTTCTATATGGCTGGATGAGCACAATAAACAGCCAACATAATGGGTGTTTCAGACATTTAGGGTTTTGTACATAACAAACCTAAGAAGCCAGTCCTATCAGTTTGCAGGGTGGGACTTTCTGCATCACTGTTCTTCTGAGTTTTTACTGCAAAGCCTCTTTGAGGTCAAAGATACACCAAATGTAGATAAAACTGTGAGAACAATTGAAAATAAATGTACATTTTGCAGACTTTCTATGAATGTTTTATTCCTTAAGTATGAGGTTCGCTATGAAACATCCCTCAAAACAACAAAGGATTCCAAAGTGAAGTGCTCCAGTTATTCCAAACTCTCATGCGGAATCAATTGTAGGGCTGCACTCTGAGGCAGAAAAATTCCCTTAAACCACTTTATATTATTCATGAATACATCCAGGAATTTATTTGGTTGATACTGCCAGACCCCACTCACAACTGGAGAAGTCTTTAGCAGCGTTAATCCAGAGAGCTGTGCAGCCACTTTCCACCTTTTTCACTCTTTAGTTCAACCTGAGGCAGCAGAACTGACACGTTCTCTAAACTAGACAATGGAGGTAATGAGTGGAGTCAGTTCTTTAAAAAAAGAGCTGCAACTGTGGCCACATCAAAGGCTGAGGGTTGTCACAGTCTGCCAGAGGGAGAGAAATGCAGTCACCATACTTCAAGGACTGTCATTAGCCTTAACCTCATGTCCACATATATACATTCTACTATGTTCTAATGAATTAAATAGCACTCTCTCCCGTCTTCTGAGAGAGACAATAATATCATAAATGGAGGTAAACTTCAACAAGCAGAGTCAAAGAGCCAACATTTACCTAAAGCTAGACTGGCAAGGTCGGAGCTCTGGAAGCAGCAATGTCCTCAGCCCTCTGAGAAAAATATGTATTACAAATTCTAACTAAAGTACAGTCATGACTTAATAATTCGACCCTTAACAATCCAAAAACCTTGCTATCCAACAGATTTTTAGGAAAAATGAACGGAACCCATTAAAAATAGCCTTAACATACCGACAGTCTTGGATTCCGACACCGACATGACATTTTATGTCACAAATAAGGATAACGGTGAATTATCTGACTTAACAATCCAACAGATTGGCTACGTTCAGAATGCAGGACTTAATGCTCAATTCAGATTTTTTGTGAAATCCGATTTCTACTTGCGAATTCATTCACATTTCCAATCAAATACAACTTGTATGCGATCTGCTGTGTGAACTTCATATGACTCAGAAGTGTCCAGCATGTGCAGAAGAGGACACGACGACGTCACACGCAGCAAGCGGGCTCAGTGTTTACACAAGTAAACACCTATGGTGGAAACAGAGCTGCGACTGCTATCCTAAACTAGCACCAGCAGCCAAGTACTGCCTGTAAATCCACTTCCACCCCTGACTGTAAAAAGTAAGCTGCCATTTTCAAGAGTGTGACTGACGTCTCACTGTGGGTTTGACTGAGTGTTGAATCTGAGTGAAAGGGGTGAAAATTGTGCTAATCAGGTCAGGATAATATATATATCAATATATATATCAATATATGTTATGTTGATAAAAAAAAAAAAAAAAAAAAACAGTGAGCTTTTACAATATTGAATTTCCCTTCTGGGATAAATAAAGTGTTTTTCATTTAATTCATTTCATTTCATGAATGCTTCTTTGGCTCTACCCACCAAGGTTTAACTCAACCAATCATATACTTCTGCCTGCAGCTGAACTATCTCTACATCCTAATAGGGATGTTAACTTAGTCATACCATATGTTATGATGCATAGCATAAACACGTCGAGGGGCCGGCCTGCGCCTCATGTTTGGGAGACGGGTGAAGTGTGTATGAGTGAGGGTGGGGAGCTGTTCATCGTCTGCCTCCCCTCTTGACAAAGGCAACCTGATGCCAAAGTTTTTGATGTTGCTTTCAAAATCTATTTTTAAAAGATGACAAAACCTCCTACTATCCTGACGTGTAATTACATTAAGACCTGGCACTGCTGCTGCATACACTTCCTGTTATGGTGTTCTCAGTCTGGGCCTTCACTTCACGTTAGTGTTTTTCTTTTTTTGCTTCATGGAAAATTACATATTGCATACAGTATAAAAATACAAATGAATTATCATTAATTATGTTGAGATGTTGAAGCAAAATGAAAGTAAATCGGTTTTAATATAGAGTGGCAAACTAATGACAATGCAAATGCACAGGGTGTGAACGTTTTTGGAGAGCAGTGATTACAGTTTATTACCAATAAATTTTATGTTATAAAATGTTATAAATAAATATAACATCAGAAGTTTTCTTGGGAGTTTTTTGTATGCTACCAATCATATCAATGTGATTAAACTCACTAAGGTAATTAAGAAGTGCTTTAGTAAATAATGAGTTACCAATAATATGCCTTTTTTTAAAAAATCAGTGACGATTGCATTAAGTTTTAGAAGCTAACAGCAGCAAGCATGGATGTGATATGAGGATGACATCTCTCTATATTTTATCCAGCAGAGATGCTAATGTGGGGTTTTGACTTTTTGACCCAGTCGTGTGAATTCTTTCACATTTTCTGCTGATTTATCTAAAGGGCACATATTAGTAAATGGGTGTTATTAACCACACAGCCCTAAAGCATTTCATTTTTGCTGTAAAATGTCACATTGCCTCCTTGTTTTTGACAGTGATCTGATGTTTTCATTTTTGCTCATTGTAAATCTTCACCCTGATATACATCTTTGCAATATCTACAACTGTCAGCGTGTCTGTTTAATCTCAAGCTCAGCTGTAATGTATCATTCAGGTAGAGGTGAAGCTAGTGTGCGTTTATGTGTGTGTTCAGCCATCACTAACTGTGCTCTGACAAAGAGCAGAGGTGGCTCAGGCACTTCTGCTTGAGTGTGCTATTTGCATTAGGCTGTCTGATTAGCACATGGCTCATTTATACACCCAAACACACATACATCATGGAGGATGTAGACATGTATATTCATGCATTTGTGTTTGTGTTGTGCCTTAAATGTGTAGACCTCACAGTGTATTGGGTGACAACTCTGTGGGGAGCAAGTGAGGAAACTGGAGCAGGGGGAGACTATATTTTTCACATTTCTACACCTCACTACGTGGCCTTGGGCTCACATCATGCCTCTCCGCTCGCTATGTGCACCAGGGTTCTACCAGGTCTGTGGAGAGCACTTTGTGGTTAATTGTAAATGTTAAAGGGGCCATGTTTGGGGCAAGATAATGAAAGAGAGAAGGGCAGGTCAGGGGGTCAGCCTGTTTTTAAGGGTGTTGTTAAGAGTCTGCCAGGAGGTACGATTAAATTCAAAGACCTCACAAAGCTTACCCCGAACTTCAACACCTGTTGACAGTTTACTATGTTTTGTTTTGGTTTGGGTTTTTTTCAAAAATAGAAATATACAGTACGTTTTGCTTGTGCTTGTACTGGCTGGATGATGAGCAGGAGAATAATACTTCTATAAAACCTACAGTGACACCTGTGTCGCTCTGCTTTGAATACCAATCTACGGCTGCAGTGTATGGAGAGCTAGAAGCAGACCAGGGTATCTACTCTGGTTCTGAAGTTCAGAGCTGGCAGGATCAACACCTCACAAGCTCGTGCTCTATCTTGTTTGTGTCATCGGAACAGAACAGAATTGTAAAACACATCAACTTCTGATTGTTCAGGACATCACGTGCTGGAATAAATACTAGATAAACAACCGTTTATTCATCTTCCAGTTTTCTGTGCAGTACCTGAGGCTGCAGGTTGCCAAATACAAGATCTGGTTCTGGTCTATAAACAGGTACGATAACCCAAAACCAGCAACGTCACAGAAGCTGCACACACTCACTGCATTACCAGTTCAAGAAATGGTTTCAACTTGTGGCTCCCCCTAAAACCACAAATTGTAGTTTGTCTTGTTTGTTACAATTGTTTTTATTGAACAAGGAATTTAAAAGGGTGTGTGTTATTGCCTGGTTTTACCCCCAGACATTATTTACATATTGGGAGTTGCTTGCTCAACATAACCAGCAGGTGGAGCTAATTTTCCAACTGGCTCCAAGAAACCATTGCAGAAGAAGAGAACACAGTCACTCAAACTTCAAAAGGGCAAAAGAATGTAGAAAACATGAACACAGAAAAGATGAATTGTTAATGTAACAGTGAATGGTAACAGCTGCCTCATCACTCCACATACGTCTCATGTTTTCATCTAGTTTGCATCTTTTCAGTGATGCACATTTAAATTTCACAGGCATAACCAGTTATTTAGTAAATCCATTTCCATTGTACCATTTTTTTTTACCACAGTTTGCTAACCAAATATAGGATTTTGTTTTATGTTTTGGAAATTTTTCTGACAAATTTTTATCTTCAAAACATGCAAAACCCTCCCAATGAGTGAGCTTGAGAGGTGTGGCTCCAAGTCTAATGTGACTCACAGGATGTAGATTGTGGGAACAAGCCTGCCATTGGCTACCTATTCTACATGACTTCATCTTCATCATCTCCCACAATCTAAATGTTACCATTTTCAAAATCCCATTTACATGCCTGAGCAGAATATTCTGCAGCATAAAATGGTCTGTCTGCACCTCATTATGTAGAACTACTACTGCAGGTGTATCACTAATTCCTGGACATGCCATGCTAGATATTTTGCTCTGCTTCCAGTCCTTATGCTAAAGCTGACTTTATGCTGACCTTGTCATCTCACTATAGGAAAGAATGCTTGCAGTACACAAATGCTGAGCTTTTTCACTCATCGAAAACATTAAAACAACTTTGACAAAAAAGGAATCTAGACTTGATAGTCACTGTAATTGTTAGACGACTGCAATTCAATAACTTTCCATTTGTCATTCAACATCTTTCCTACGACCATGAAAAGACCAAAACACACACAGAATGTACTCATTTACATGTTTCTATTAGGGTAAATGATAAAACAGTGTAATTAATTTTTACGAATGTCCTCAAGTTATCCATTGGTACAGAAAGCAAAAAGTTTTTTTTTTTTTTTTTTTTTTAAATATTGCAAAATACTTGCAATTAATCATATTTCTTGTATTGCAACAGTAACATGAATGAGGACCAACCCGATTATATGAATGAGGCACTGTTTACTTCAGTCACAGAATAACTTTCAGTAGTGTTCTCTAATTGGATCGGTGCTTCTCCCTCCTTCTTTTTCTCTTTCTTTCTCATGACCATGTTCACTCCTTTAAATGGTTTGCACAGTATTTATAAATCCTTTTTGTTGATAGGTTGGTCATCAATTATCCTATTCCTTGTAGGATTTAATACAAAAAAGAAAGAGATCCAGTTTTCTTGTTTACTTTACCCATTTACAGTCAAAGTTGGTGACCATTTTTAAAACACTTGAAAGAAATTTGCCTGGATGTGTGCATTAAATCTGACAGTGAAACTTTGGAAATGGTCAAACCAAACATTCAGTTCCTTCATTTAGCTGTTTCACAGCACAGAGCGTGTAAGCATGACAACGCAGCTGCTTCCTGATATTGCTCCTCACCATCACCTGCTTCAGAAATCTGCTATATTGTGGTATACTCTGTGGTATCAGCCAGCCAAGCCTTTCTCTTTATTTGGTACCTTCTCTCTACCGGCTTTTCATTTCTATCGACGTCTCAGCAACCAGTGCTGATTAGGGATTGACTGATTATTGGCCTGACTGATTACCATGGCCAATCAGGTCTGATGCTGCCTCCTCTGTCTGTCTGTAGTTACTCTGTAGTCTCAGAAATATCTCTCAATTCAAAACTGCAAAAAATGAACAAGAAACACAAGCTGTTGCCACAAACCATGAAATTAGCTTCTCTCACAGTGGCTAAAGCTATGCTAATGGCTAGCGGCTAAGCTAGAATGCACCCTGAAACAGAGCCTCGAAAACAGTAATTAATAATAATGCTTTAATATCTGGACCTTAGGAAATGGATTCCTGCGTCTATTTGACATATTCAGGTACAGTCACTCTTATTATTGAAGAAGCCTAGTTAGGTTGTTAAAACGTTACATTTAATGTTTATCGATTCTAAATATCGGTCTTTCTTGGCCACCAGTAGTCGGCATCAGCATTGGCCCAAAAAAACCCAAGAAACAAAACCATATCAGTGGATCCGCAGTGCTGGTAGATTCAGCAAATGCTAGATGCCGACTATGTCAGATTTCACCAGCTGTGTCACTGCAGCTAAGACGACCTATGTATATCTGTATAGCAGCTTATCAAGAGGGGTGTGATAATCTGCCACGCATGACCGACGCTCGGACCGTGAGTCATGACGATCAGCCGACCACGACTGTACACAAGCAAAAGTTATTCCTGGAACCAATTTCAGGGAATTTCGTTATGACAAAAACCGGGATTAGGAAATTATTCCATCACAATAAATGGGCAGTTTTACTCTAGGTTACATAGGAACTGATTCGGGACTTCGATATGTTATGATTATAAACAGGATATTGTATAAAGTGGTATGACATTTAAGTGGGCAGCAGTGTACTTATGAAGCTCTGTCTGAGGCTCTCAGCTCCAAGATTCCCACTGAAGACATACAGTCGTCCTCAAATGCATTGATACCGTTACATTAAAGAAAAGGCCAAAATCACAATAGTCACTCAAATAACTAGAAACTGAAAAAAGTAATAATAAATAAAAATTTGCTAAATTCTTGTTCAGTGAAATGAGACATTGCTTTTGAATTGTGGTTGAAAAGAATAATTAAAAAAACAAAACAAACAAAACTGTCCCGGACAAATCAGAGCACTTTGCTGATGAGCAGTGGGACAAAAATACCTGTCAACAGGTGCAGAAGTCTGAATGAGAGTTACAGAAAACACTTGCTTGCAGTGACTGGCTTAAAGGGTTGTTCAACAAAATATTAGTTTACGGGTCCCATCATGCTTGTTTGCTCGTTTTTATTTTGTTGTTATTTTTTTAAATATTTCTGCTGAACCAAAATTCAAAAGCAATGTCATGATTTGCATAAATGTTTTATTTATTATTACTTTTGTCAATTTCAACTCATTTCAGTGACAGCTGTTTTTTTCCTTCTTTATTTGGAGGGTATGAATACATTTGAGGACGACTGTACATCGTTAAAAACACACCATAGATACGAGTAGAATTTGTTTACAGCAACATTACAACACATTTGGTAATCTATTAGCTGCAACAGGTCGGTCTATGTTGAAGTGGTCAAAAGCTCTTTGGCAACATGGGATATGTCACCTTGCTGTTTCATCTATCTGTCAAAGTGACTGCATTCTGTCATTTAGACACAGGTCACTTTGACATGTGTGTTTCTCATGGGCTGCCCTCCACAGTCACTGAGAGAGGCTTATTCAGACATGAAGTCGACAACGGAAAGGAGCGCCTGTCTAAAATAAATTTAACTGTGTGTACTAATGAAGGAACATGTTGCCCAGAGCAATAGCAGCCATGTTTCCAAAAACAGAAAATTTAACAAAATGCAAATGAGGCGTGTTATTCAAATGATCTTAATTCAAAAGACTGAAGGTGGCAGTGCGGACCATATTACACATGAGTAGAGGAAACCGGAAACAAAAGTAGTTGTTTGCCAATGCTAGAAGACCTTGAAGAAGAGGAAGAGGAAACAGACAAAACTTTGTCGATCTACGAGACAAAAATAGAGAGAGGTCTTCTGCAATTATTCCTTTTTCACATTTCAACCTTTTCTAATGTTATTCTTCAAAATGCACATAAAATACATTATGGAAAGGAAGCTAGTGAGGCTGACTGATGCAAAGACCCAGTACCTCTACTCAGCTTCTTATCTGGACTATAAACAAAATTCACTTTAAACATTTCTCAATAAACTAATGGATTTAGCTGCACTCTAAATCTGACTGGAATAACAATAAGGACTAAGTCTATGCTGCTGGAACGGGCCACATTTTCCATAACAGAGGTAGCAGATCATCACTGAAGGAGACAAAGTGCTGAATTCTGGACATTGTTGGGTGAAACTACTACAGACTCTCTATCTCGCTCTCTCTCGCGCTCTCTCTCTGTCTATAAACAAAAGGCCACATCTGTGCATGTGTCCCATTAATATTGACTATTTATACTGACAGAGCTAAACAAAGAGGCAGACTGCATCACCTCTGGCCCGTCTGAAGACAGATCCTCCTTGCTGGGCCCCCTGGAGGAGCTCCAGAGCCAGGCACCAAAACATGACTTTATCACCAGCACCTTTGATTGTGTCCTTAGTACATCAACCTCACTATGCTCTATTAGTGGAGACTTACATGAGAGAAGACAACATCTAAACCTCTTACTCAGCGTATTAAACTGTATTACTTCTCAGTGTTGAATGCTCTCCTCTCACACACTCAGATTATGGCAAGGTCAAAGATACAAATAAAATATCCTAAAGCTCACTGACATATTGGATCTCCTTTGTTTAATGTGTTCACTAACGAAACATAAAAGTGACAGGTCGTGGTTTTAGAGGGGAGTGTTGGACCTGTTTCTTGGTGAACCCTGGGCTCAGAGATCGTGTGCAGCTTCTCTGGTCGGCTACGATTGGGCCTGTGCAGAGACTACAACCAAAGACCCCCATCTTGAGACCAGGGACTGGGACGGTGCACAGAAGTGCTGGGCAAGTCGGTGTGCCATTTTTCAAGAAGTATTGACAGTGTACAACTTACATAATGTACATTTCTGTTGACTAAAGACTTATAGGGGTTCAAAAGACCTGGGCTCATCTTCTCAGTCCGTCTAAAATCCCGGCTGTAGACCTGAACACATCCTGACTCTAGTTATGAGACTCTTATCTATCTCCTCATCTCACATGAACTGAATCAATACACTACCAATAAGCTCTCGCCTAATATCATGGCAGTTACAAGTTTTTTACATTTTTTAAATTAAATAAAGATTTTGACCCAGGCTAACATATGGACAATGCAATCCCACCGTCATCCCCTGCAGTAGGCACCATGTGCTTCTCCTTCTGCTGCTAAGCACATAATACTGGCCCTGGTGAAAAAAGTGTGCTCGGAGGGAGGATGATAAAGGTTGGGCCAAAGCAAATGGAGGAAGAGAAAACAGCCCCTGAGAGACTTTAAGACTACCGTGGGAGAGCTCCTCACTCATGATCCCAGTGAAGATAACATATATATACATATATATATATATATAGTAGTGTTTCATTGATTGCCAGCTTGCTCAGTCATAATTTACTTTTTTTTTTTTAGAAGAGATGGGCAGTAACATATATTAAATGTGTCTCTCTTTGACTAAAGACACTGTGGTATCTCTTTTAACAGCACATCCTTATAAAAGATCAAATAAACTAAGAGTTTTGATACAAATATGAAAATTTGTCAGAGTAATCAACAGAATGCAATAAAACTCTTTTTAGCACCAACTTTATCAACTAAATTACTATATGTGAACAACTTCTTCCACAAGAAACAACTGATAAATTTCATAGAATTTAATTCAAGTTGTCATTCTGTCCTGACTGAAAACATTCTTCATTAAGAAACTATCAAACCCTTCGATTAGGTATCTGATTTATTGCAACATGTGCACAGTTTAAGGAAGCTGAGCTTTGAATCCCCCCTACACACCTCATAATCCACATATTTAGCCGATAATTAACCTATGAAATACCTCAGAGTCCCTGAAACTACAGTAACTTAAAAAGCACAAACTAAAATATTCATCTTCAGAGCGTTTAAATTAAGCATTGCAGTTTCCCTTTTCATGATAAACTGGAGGATCCTCGAATCCTTTCACAGGATTTAAGGTTTAAAATTAAGGGTTAGTTTTAGGGGCAGTTCAGCACAAACCACATGTCTAATGAATATCAACTTAAAGCTCAGTGTGTGGGTAAAGCTTACCTCCTCCAGGATCTGGTCCAGTCTGCCCAGGATAACGGGCTCCACCTGCTCCAGAGACAACATCCAGGCAGAGAGCTGCGCGTCCCGCTGCTGCTGCTCCAGACTCACTATCCTGGACTGCAGCTCGGAGCTCCGCACTAAAACCAGCGCGCAGGCTCCGAGGCACAGCACACACACCGCAATGCAAACCGTTAGACCAGCCGAGTCTCTCCAATTCCTCCACAGCGGCTGTTTTGAAGGTCGCTGCTGCTGCTGCTTCACGCAACTCTTCCTTTCCTCACCTGCTTTCCCTACGACTCCCCACTTCTGATCCTCCTCCATCTTAGACATGTAACTCTGATTTTATCCACGCGAAAATCCCTGTTTGTCAGATGAAGAGCAGCAGGACGACCTGTAGCTCTGAAGCTTCTGAGAGGCTGACTCACTCTGTTGGGGGGGGAAACTTCTGCAGATGTCCCCTTTTCTTCTCCAAACTGTCTCCAAACTGCCCTTATGTGAGCAACTACAAAAAAGTTAGAATGCGAGACATGGTGCAGCTGGTCATGAGTCAGTGATGATCCTGATTCACAGGGACGGACTGTTATTCCTTTGCGTTCCGTTCCGTTTGTCCCATTCGTTGCTCCTCCTCTGAGCGGTGACACTTGGTGCTGCAGGTCAGCCGTCAGTGCGCGTTTCTGAAACCTGAGCGAGCGTCCCTCCGGTCTGCACAGGCTGGATGCCGCGGGCCCTTTGCTCGCTCTGCACGCTCCTCCTCTGGTGAATGCCTGGGCGGGATTCGTTTCAGTGTTGCTGCCCCCTTTGATCCGCGCACTTGGTGAGGGATATTTTTAGGGAGCGCAAAGCCAGGACGCACAGTCACCCAGCCGCTGTACTGACGCCCTGCTGACAGCACCGCTCAACCTCGGACCAAAACAACGCAGCAATCTGCTTTTTGCCGTCAGGATCCGACAGACGGAACCTGCAGGACTGTGAGCGCGTTGTGCGCTCTGCAGGCAGAGGAGCAAGTTCCAATTCACCAGACCGACGGGCGTCTTCTCTGTCTGTGAACTGAAATAGGTGACATTTGCACATTAAAATCAAAGTAAAGGAAGATCAAACTAAAGGAATCCTTATTATTCCCGCTATGGTTGGTGTGTGGGCTTTCCAATTTATTGTCCCAATGTCTGACCTGGACTGGCTTTACTGAACCACACAGCCACATCCAGCTGTTAGAGTCCCCAGAGTAAATGTAGGACCCAGTAGTGGAAGGTACCAATACTCAAGTAGCCTCTAGTTCAGTACAATTATTTTCATATGTTGATCTTTATGTCCACTCCACATTCTGTACTTGTTCCTTGCAGTAACTACTTGTTACTCTTCATGGTTTTACATTATTAACAAACTGTATTATACAAATAGAAAATACATCCTAAAAGAGCCCCTGTCTCCTAGAAATGATGTTTCCAAACGTTTGTACTTAATGAGATATTTCCTCAAGGTGTTCCAGAGATATTCACCAAAATGGAAAGGCTGTTGCTGCCACTGAATAATGTAAAGCAAGATCATATATGTTTGATGGGAGAAGAAAAAATGTGTTGTAAAATGCTTTCAGTATTACATTTGCAAAACACTCATTGCAGAACGTTTCCAGATTTCTAAATATCCCACAAATGTGTGATTTCACCTCATCTCATTTTACTAATTACGCTGTACTTAAAGGTGACTGGAAGAAGACTGTTGGTCTTGGATAGTTAGGATATTTAGACGTTTCGCATGTGTCAGATTTACAGTCCCTCTCCTTCCCTCCCCCCTGTCCTGTGTGCTAATACAAATGTGCAGCAGTCATTAAGAACCAGGTTTTTGTACCAATACCCAATTTTTTTTAGTGAATTCAGAATGAAGAGCTAGGAGACTGTGAAGAGATATTTACTAAATTTGACACTGTAAAAACATATATAATATAACATAATATAATATAATAGAATATAACATAATATACCAGCAGACACACACTGTTGTTGTTTTCTGCTTTTTCAAAATTGATTTTAGCTCAAAAAAATGTTAATGAGTGTAGCTTTAGTCTAAAACCAGAGATCTACATGAGACACATTAAACCAGACCAGTTACTTTAAAAAGTTCTGAATGTCATCACTATGTCAGATTGGCTCTGCCCACTACACAGCTTCTGAGAAGACGTTGGCGTGTGGGGCTAAATTCCTTCTCTTCCTGGTTGCTGGTACTCAGAGGGTACAGGCCGGTCAGGAGAAGAGGACAAACTGATTAGTTTGCGGCTGTTGTTTCATGCACAGTTAAATAAATCCGTGTATTAAAGTCAGCTTTGCTGGGCTTTGAAGTACTTGTCTCCCAGCTCATTAAAAACATCAGCTCCACAGGACTGCAGGACGGATCCCTGAGCCGGATGTGGGTGTGTGTTAGATTTATAATTAAATTTCTGATTAGAAATCCTATCTGGTACAGTCAGTGTCATCGAGTTGCTCAGTTGGATGCAGTTTGATAGATTAGGTGTTCATTGCAAAACGCTCCACTGGGTGTCTATGGGAAGCAGGAATTCGTTTTATATCTTTGAGTTTCCTTTACTTTTCTTATGATAATCTGAGTATTATCTTGATAATATTAATCTTGTGATTGTCCTCAACAAACATATTCAAATTGGAGTTTCATCTGCATTGCTGAATACATCTCTGCAATAACTTTCCTATTAAAAATAGCTTGCTTGAACCCAACGACTTTGTTACAGGTGGAGTCAATGAATGTGGAAAGCTTGTTGACATTACGACAGCATTTAGAGCTAGAAGAGCATATTTCAATCGAAGTCTAATCACTTTGTTTGTATCCCATTTACAGAACCACAGCTGTGTATGAACGGACAGTTTACTCCTCCTTTAATATATTCTGAATGCTTTTCAGATTGGTAATAAGTCATTATTAGGAACAATGTTCTCCAGCATACTAAAAACATCCTACAAATTAAAGGTAAAAAAAAATCCTTTTTTTTGTCATAGCATTTGCAAATATTGTAAAGAGGTTTTTTTTCTGATTTAATGCCTCTAATGACAGGTGAGATTCAGCAGCAGTACCTTATAATATATAACTATTTAAAATCCTTCTTCCTACTTCATAATTTTTACAACATTATTTCATAAAGTCTTATTTATTCAGCCAAAAACATCTCAGGTCTCTGAAAAACAGCAGAAATCTGATGAAACTGAAAAAAAGACAAATGGTTCTTGAATGCACAAAGCTGCAGTTTGCATTTTATGTACATTAGAGCACTTATTGTTACTGTCTATAACCTGCACAGCTGCCCCTCATTATCAGAACCATAAATACCACAAATATCACAAACAATCAGCTTCACCTTTCTTATGCAAAGAAGAAGACGTCACTGTTTTAATGTACACATGGCTGTGGAGAATTTGCAGCAAGCTGATAGTTTGAGCATGTGTTTATGGTTTTGGAGGGCCCTACACACATAAAGCTTTGTTGCTTGTCCACTGACCATTGAAAACCAAAATAAGATGTACAGTCTTTCCGATTTATGTGGCGGCTTCCTCATGGTCAGTAAGTATGTGAAACTGAGCAGTGCACTACCCTTAATAAATCCAGAGTTTACTAATGTAATTGCACATCTAGAAAGGCACATGGGTGGTTTTGTTTTTGGTTTCAGGCCACTACAGAAGGCTTCTCAACATGCTAATAAAGCACTTCCTGTGCTGTCCTTGCACTGTAACTGTCGTCAGACCAAGAGATGCCCTCTTGACTGTCAGCCACATCTTAAGTCGTGACGAGCCTGCAGAGGTTTGTGACGAAGATTTGGTGGGTTGGGGCCACTAGGTACTGGCTCCATGTGCTGCAAGTCCTTGTAATTACAATGTGGCTCAGTGTGTGAGCAGCTGGCTTTGAGATTCTCTGAGCTAAAAAACACACTTTGAAAATGATCCTCAATATGAAAGGTACATATATTGCAATCATTGGATTCTTTCAAATTAAAAGTGACTCATCCTGTTGTAACAGCTGCGGTCGAGATCAGGGATGTGAAGAGACTTGGTGATGAGTTTACCACTTGTTTTCATGCAGTTACATGCTCTGGTCTCATTGTATTCAATTGATCTTCATTGGCTTAGTTTATTATAAGCAATGATAGCTGGCATGGCTTCATTTACTACACCAACAACAATGTATGTTCTCCATCTGATACATTCTTAATCCATATCAGGACCAGACTAATTTTTCTGGTGTGGTGATTTTAGTGTTACTGTCTATGATCAGTGAATGAACGTAAACAATGTGAGGCCGGTTTTTAGATGGTGTTTGTTTACATATTTACAAAAGTCCCCTAAAATACACCTTTATCAGAGCCAGAAACTGTAAAAACAGGAAGAATGGTCAGATTTTTAATTTTCCATTGGTCCTTGTACATGTGTGTGGTCCCATCTGGAAACAAAACCAAATCTCAGTTCAAAATCCCTTTATTCTCTGTGTCTTACTTAGCTCCTATGTGTAGGAGTCAATTACAGAATGCGTGGCAATATGTGTAGGACACTAATTTATCCACCAGGTGGCACTCTAAGGGATTAAGGGCACACATTTAAGGTTGGAACCTTCTGTCAGGTAACAGGTGTTGCTGGACGGAAGAAAGGGCAAACAGTTTTTGACCAAATCACATCGCGGCATGCAGCACACAGTTGGACCTGTTAGTTTTGTTGGTGAACTTGGATGAGTGACCACTCAACATTGGATTGAGATGAGTGAATAAACCCATATAACTGAAGACGTTGGTTTTGGACTTTTAATTTCACCAGCAGTGCTACAGCGGAGCGTACCATCACTGCCTATGCAGCCCTCAGTGGCTTTACGTTTAGGCTTAACCACTACACTATGAAAAACCAAAACTCTCAACCAACAAGTCATGAGTGACTCAACTTATGACAAGAAGTCTGACTTAAATGTAGGGAACAGAGGACACAAGCATAGAAACAAATTAGATAGACTGAAAGAATAATAAAACATAGTGAGTCAAGAAAACAAATGCAGCTAAAAGAAAAACAAAACAAAACGAGAAAGAAGTTGATAGAGTTTGTAAAATTAATGGTAGTTGATCGATG
>NW_007577778.1:138182-140340 GCF_000690725.1 Stegastes partitus
GAAGTTGCTCCCAATAGCAGGCAGCACCTTGCATGGCAGCTCTGTTGCCATTGGTGTATGAATGGGTGAGCATTGTGTCAAGAACTCACACAGAACAGAGTGACTGGACACAAATGCTCGACACAGATAGGGTTCAAGCAAAAAGACAGGTTTCTTACCGTTCAGGGTTCGGTACACAGAAGGTCAGTCAAATCAGGCAGAGGTATCCAAAAATCGAGAGGCAAAAGGCAAGGTCCAAAAAAACAGAAGCAAGGTCGTAGCAAACAGACTGTGACTATGACTTGGAAGAACGCTGGTACGAAGGCTGTGAAAGTGCGACGAACTGGCAACGAGATTGTGAGCCACACAGGGTAATATACACGAGGTAATGAGGGGAGATGGGAAACAGGTGTGGGGAGGTAATCAGGGGACAGGTGAGACAAGACAGGTGTAGGAAGTAAAACTGAAACAGAAACAACTGGTGAAGTGACTTCAAAATAAAACAGGAAAGACAAGACATAAACGAGCACACGAAACAGAAACTTGACAGACATGACACATTGTAAGGCTTTGAGTGCTGCAAAGGTAAAAAAGCGCTATATAAGTGCAGTCCATTTACCATTAGTAGCAATTACTTAGAAAAGCAGCAGAAGTTCCCACAGGTAACAGTAGAAGCTATCAGAAGTAGCAGTAGCATCAACAGCATAAACAATAAAAAGAAAACTTCTTAGTCTTATGTTTCTGCTGCTTTGTCAGGATCCTTTTGCATAACATCTGAACATACTGAGCATTCCTTAGCATCATTTTTCAACGATATCTTCCTTAACTTAACCAAGTAATTTTGGTCCCCAGTCCCAATCAAACAGAAAGCAATGTTTGAATGACTGTTGCCATTAAAACATTATATAATCTGAATGCGTAAAAAACTGGAAAGTAGTCTACCCCACGACGGGTACTTCCTCATCTTGTCTGTCTTTTGATCTTGGATTTGTCATTAATAGATGCTTCTATCACCCTTGGCGGTTTCCCTGCAGCAAGTGCACAATTGCTGCAATCTGTCTTGAGCTTTAAGAAACAAGGGGAAAAGTCCTAAGGTCAGAGGGATGTTTACAGCCCTTAAGGCAAAATACCACTAAAGACATTAAGATCCCTGTTCTAGTAAAGTGGACACATGTGTTTCTACGTCTGTTAGAGAATATGGAGAATGTGAGGAAACTAACATTTCTTATTGATAGGACCACCGTGAAACACTGCACAATAAATCATTGAAACTTTGATCTTTGCCTCTGGACCAAAAGCAGCTTCTCCTCTTTAATTTGACAAACTGGTACACTTCAGAACAAACTTGTCTCCTAAACTTACCACCTTTATAAGGGTCATTGTTGTAGACATTATATTTGGGAGAATTGGCCACAACTTGTCCAGCAGGTTAGTTTGATTGTCAATGTCTTGCATCATTTTATCAGGTGAGCTCACAGCGAAATTACTGGCTAACAAAAAGTTCACACATACATTTTTGAGTGGGTCTAAATATACTGTAGGTTGAAGTCAGAGTTTGTTATGCAGACGTTTATACTATTATGTTCTTCACTCATCTCCAGCAAAACACATGAGCAAAGAATATATCACGCTGAAATCTGAAAGTATTTTATTTTGCATCACCAGTGCTTGAAACAAAGTCAGCATTTATAAAAACACTTTTGACAAGCAATTGTTTTGAAACTTCTGCCCCAAAGCTAAATGCTGAAATAATACTTGTTGGACAAAGAAGACTCAAGAAGTGAGAAAAGAGGTTTTGCACAGCTTGGTGGTATAAATAACTGCTAATAACAAGTTATCTATTCTAAGCTGTAATAATATGGCAGGTCAGATTTGTTTTATTATTTGTTAGTTCTTGGAGAGAAATTGGAAGTTTATTCACATTAATAAACTTGATCACAGTTGCTATTCCTATTTAGAAAGCTGTTTTGTCCACGGAAAGGAAGAAAAATGTGTGATCATCAGTTAATCGGAGATAAGATTTGCCTTTATGTATCTCACAGTGGAGGAACTCAGTGTTGTCAGCAGCAGTACACACAGAGGTACACACATAGTAGAAAGAAGAATTTACATTTAAGAAATAGTGCAAACATAAGTATAAAAATACACATATAAAAAAGAATAGTGCAAGCACAGAATA
>NW_007577778.1:141457-143246 GCF_000690725.1 Stegastes partitus
TCTCTTGATGTTTCATCTGACGAGTCTGCAAACCTACAGCATTAATTGTTAAAAGGGTCTCAGGAAATGGAATGTGCCACCCTATGAAGTTGTAGGAATCCACATCTCCCCAATCCATTTCCCCCAGAGAGCCAAAAATCAAGCAGTAACAGCAAACTACATCCACTATGACACACGCTTGCTGCATGCAGTTAAAGCCACAAACTAACTGCTGCATAGAAAATGTGAACAGCTGGTTACTTTCTGGTCAAAATATTTATTTGTCTGATTCTTTTATGACTAAATACCTACAAAGCTAGTGAACTATTCTTGTTGTATGTGCAGCAATCAGGCGTCTTCTTGTCATAGTGAGGTTGCCAGGTCTGATGTTATTGTTCCTGTGCAGGAAAAGTAGAACCTGTGCTCAGTGGAAACGTGTGCAACAGCTTTAGGTTCCTTTGAATCAGGGTAAAATTGCTCCAGATTTAATCTCTGACCATGTTTAACAGATTAAAAGCTATAAATAACTTCCTTCCCTTCAAGACTTAATTGTTTGAGCAAAGATACCAAAATGCTTCTTGTACCTATAATTCTCCGTTTTTTGCTCAATCATAGGCTCCTTCTCTGAACTTGAAAATCACAGAAACACCCTTAACCATCTCCAGCAACACAGCACAACATACCAGGCTTAAATGGACTGAGACCTCACCCCAGGCCTCTGGTGGCTTGTGTGGTTTTGTCACTCTTCTATAATTAGTGTGTAATTATAGACCCTTCATGTTATTTTCTTTTCACATATTACTATATTACTGACATCCTCATCAAATAAATTATAGGCTCTCATATGCAGTCCTGGTCCACTCATTCTCATCCAGTCATCCAGTCCTCTCTCTGCATGAGTGCCTGCACAGAGAGGCACTGGACAGACCGGGGCATCTCTCACATGAACTCAAAATATGCTAAAGAGATTTGCAATCAAAAAACAAACAACAAAAATATATATATATAACTATGTATTTTAATGGCATTTTACACAATGTCATTTTTTTCTTGCAGTTCATTTGAATATTATTCCTATTAATCAGAATTGGTATAACATAACACAAAACTAACAAAGACAGATTCTGTTTCTTGTTTGTTAACCTACACAGCTGCTCTGCTTAACACTCAAGTGTGGTTTTCCATGTGTGTTGAAAAAGTATTTCTAGACCCCATGGCATCATGTGACCTAAAGTGGCAGGTGTGACCACTGCTTTAAAATCCCAGCACAGTGTTGTTCAATCTTTTCTCATCAGCCAAGTCATATATTTAAAATGGGTAAACTGGCACACAAGTCCAAATGAATAGGGTACCAGCAGTACATATCGGATGGTTCTCCAAAATGCTGATTCAGTTAAATTCAACTCTATTTAGATTTTTCTAATGTATTTCATCCCAGAGCACTTTACATAGTAAAGTAAATACCTTACAAATTGACACAGAGAAACTCCACAAAACCAATGTTTCCTTGAAAGGCTCTTTTGGCAAGAAAAAGCTCCCCTTACCAGTAAGAAAGCTCTGGCCAAACCCGGCTCAGGGAGGACACCATCTGCCTCAACTGGTTGGGTTGAGGGTTAAGGAGGGAGAGTACAGGATAACAGATAGAAATCAGACAAATAAAGGGAAGAACAATAAACGCTTGGAGGTTGCTAAGAGGTCGTGCAAACTATGACTAATGACATTTTTTAAAAAATGTTTTATTCTTTCTGTATTTTTTGCACTTGTCTTTTATCAATCATGGCCATCATTTTGGCAAATAAACAATGGTTGA
>NW_007577778.1:143683-147372 GCF_000690725.1 Stegastes partitus
TTAAACATGATTTGGGTCATCATCTGTCCATTGTTTTGTGATAACCTATCACTATTTTCAGATGAGCAAATAATAACTTATAGCATGTTGATGAGTAATAATTAAATTCTCTGTCTGGCATAATGTGATGAGACTGTCATACATTTTGGTTTTATATTTAACACTTGGCGCTGCAAGGTGGAGCAGTGGTTAGCACCATTGCCTCACAGCAAGAAGGTCGCCGCTTCACATCCTGGTGAGGACACCCAGGGTCTTTCTGCGTGGAGTTTGCATGTTCTCCCCGTGCAGTGTGGGTTCTCTCCGGGTTCTCCAGCTTCCTCCCACGAGTCCAAAAACATGCTGAGGTTAACTGGTGATTCTAAATTGTCCGTAGGTGTGAATGTGAGTGTGCTTGGTTGTCTGTCTCTAAGTGTAGCCCTGTGATAGACTGGTGACCTGTCCAGGTGTCCCCTGCCTTCACCCTGAGTCAGCTGGGATAGACTCCTAGACTTGACCCTAGTGAGGATGTCCAAAAAACGGTGTAAGCGGTGTATAGACAATGGATGGATGGATGAATGGATTTAACATATGTGCAGTTAAGCATAAAAGACCGATTGAGTGATATGTAAAAAACACATACACTGTTCAAAAAAATAAAGGGAACACTAAAATAACACATCCTAGATCTCAATGAATGAAATATTCTAGTTGAAAATCTTTATTCATTACATAGTGGAATGCGTTGAGAACAAAATAACATAAAAATGATCAATGTAAATCAAAATTATTATCCCATGGAGGTCTGGATTTGGAATCATACTCAAAATAAAAGTGAAAAATCACATTACAGGCTGATCCATCTTCAGTGGAAAAATTCTCAAGACAAATCAAAATGAGGCTCAGTAGTGTGTGTGGCCTCCACATGCCTGTATGACCTCCCTACAAAGCCTAGCCATGCTCCTGACGAGGCGACGGATGTTCTCCTGAAGGATTTCCTCCCAGACCTGGATTAAAGCATCAGTCAACTTCTGGACAGTGTGTGTTGCAACGTGGTGTTGGTGGATGGAACAAGACATGATGTCCCAGATGTGCTCAGTTGGATTCAGGTCTGGGGAAAAGGCAGGCCAGGCCATAGCATCAATGCCTTCATCATGCAGGAGCTGCTGACGCACTTCAGCCACATGAGGCCGAGCATTGTCATGCATCAGAAGGAACCCAGGGCCCACTGCACCAACATATGGTCTCACAATGGGTCTGAGGATCTCATCCCGGTACCTGATGGCAGTCAGGGTACCTCTGTCTAGCCCATGGAGGGCTGTGTGGCCCTCCAAAGAAATGCCTCCCCACACAATTACTGATTCACCGTCATGCTGGAGGATGCTGCAGGCAGCAGAACGTTCTCCACGGTGTCTCCAGACTCAGTCACATGTGCTCAGTGTGAACCTGCTCTCATCTGTGAAGAGCACAGGGTGCCAACGGCCAATCTGCCAATCTTGGTGTTCTCTGACAAATGCCAACGCCCTGCATGGTGTTAGGATATAAACACAAGCCCCACTTGTGGATGTCAGGCCCTCATACCACCCTCATGGAGTCTGTTTCTGACAGTTTGAGCAGAAACATGCATATTAGTGGCCTGCTGGAGGTCATTCTGCAGGGCTCTGGCAGTGCTCCTTCTGGTCCTCCTGCACAAAGGAGGAGGTAGCGGTCCTGCTGCTGGGCTGTTGCCCTCCTACGTCCCCTTCCACGTCTCCTGGTGAACTGGCCTGTCTCCTGGTATCTCCTCCATGCTCTGGACACTGTGCTGAGAGACACAGCAAACCTTTTTGCCACAGCTCACATTGATCTGCCATCCTGGATGAGCTGCACTACCTGAGCAACTTCTGTGGGTTGTAGACACCACCTCATGCTACCTCTAGGGGTGAGAGCACTGCCAAAATGCAAAAGTGACCAAAATATCGAAAGGATGAGAACAGAGACATGGTCTGTGGTCACCACCTGCAGAACCACTCCTTTATAGGGACTGTCTTGCTACCTGCCTCTCATTTCCACCTGTTGTCTGTTCCATTTGCACAACAGCAGGTGAAACTGATTCACAGTCAGTGTTGCTTCCTAACTGGACAGGTTGATTTCACAGAAGTGTGACTGACCTGGAGTTACATTGTGTTGTTTAGATGTTCCCTTTATTCTTTTGAGCAGTGTATTTGTGAATTCTTCTCCTGACACAGTTTGTATATTCCAGCTGTGTCCCACACCTCTTTTATGTCAGAAGTGCCAACAGCCTGAGTCAAGGACACATGAAGAATACACCTGTGCAACCTCACGCATAGCCCCTGCAGCAGCCTTTTCGATTCTCTGTCCTCGAGATGCATTTTGAAAATTGAGACGTCCTTTGAGATTATGCAACAAGACTGATTTCTGGTTCACACACAGGAGGATGGAGAACGGATGAGATGAGGAGACTGAAATTAGTGAATTGAGATTAGCCTAATGTATTATATATACATCTTGCAATATAGAAAGCACAATTACTTCCTACAGTTGGTGTTGAACATTATGTAAACAGCAGCCCTAACTATAAGCTTTATCAAAGAGGAAAGTTTTAAGCCTAATCTTAAAAGTAGGGAGGTTGTCTGCCTCCTGAACCCAAACTGGGAGCTGATTCCACAACAGAGGAGCTGATAACTGAAGGCTGTCTCCCATTCTGGTTTTTGACTTCAGAATTACTACTTGAGAGAAAAGTGCTCTGTTAGAGTAATATGGTATAATGAGGTCTTTAAGATAAGATGGAGTTTGGTCATTAAGATTTTTATATCCGAGAAGCAGGATTTTAAATTCTATTCTGGATTTTACAGGGAGCCAATGAAGAGAAGCTGATATGGGAGAAATATGATCTCTCTTTCTGGTTTCTGTCAGAACCCTGGCTGCAACATTTTGGATCAACTGGAGGTTTTTAAGAGAATTATTGGGACATCCTGATAATAAGGAATTGCAATAGTCCAGCGTAAACTTAGAAATGCATGGACTAGTTTTTCAGCATCACTCTGGAACAGGAAGTTCCTGATTTTGACAAAACTGCACAGGTGAAAGCAGGCTGTCCTACAGACTTGCTTAATGTGTGAGAATCAAACATGCTGCAACATTCTATACCTCTTCTGCATGTACAGCATTCACAACCTGCAGTCATTCAGCACCACCTGCCTCCATACCATCAGAAAGTTTAAAAGAAATCCAGACAGAGGCCCTTGTTGAGTTGGTGTGCAAATTTTCCAAAACAATATTTGACTCCGTAGTGTTCTCTGGACCCCTGCCCAATGTGATCAGTGATGACATGTACAGCTGCATGTCATCATTCAACCACTGGTTGTCGAGGTGGTGCCCAGAAAACAATGGGGGCTTAATAGACAATTGGAAAAGTTTTTTGGGAAACCCTGGTCTCATTAGGAGAGACAACATACATCCCACTTTGGATGGTACAGCTCTCTTATCAAGTAATATGAATAAATTCATTAAAAAACCAAACCCCTGACAGTCCAGAGGTGAGACCAGGAAGCAGAGTCATAGTCTTACATGCTGCTCTGCTGCTTCTCTATGGCTGTCACCCTCCCAGTATCCTACAGAGACTGTGTCTGGCCCCCGACCACCCAGATTGTATAAGTCTAACATTTACAATAGAAGGCCTGTTCACAACAACCTTATCCAAATTAATACAA